>NC_083229.1:34729209-35029209 GCF_032191835.1 Heteronotia binoei
TACTATACCTCATAGCATTCACTTTTTTCAGTCTCTCGTAATCGGTCCATTGTCCCTGAACTGTCAGCGCTCCCAAGTGGGCTCCCCATCCCCACTTGGAGGCATTGGTCGTGACAATCACAGAGGGTGGTGTTCGTACGAACGGCATTCCTGCCAGGAGATGACGATCCACCGTCCACCATCTAAGAGATGGGATAATGTGAGATGGAACCGTAAATAAGGTCATTTGGTGTTGCCGGTGTGGATGGAATGTCCGAACAAACCACAGTTGAAGAGGGCGCATGTGAAGTCTTGCAAAACAGTGATGGCCGCCATAAGACCTAACATCCTTTGAAAGATGAGGGCTATTTGGGAACGATGTGTTATTATCATATTGGCTAAGGACTGGATATGCTGTACTCTGTCTGCTGGAAGATAGGCCTTGTGAGATATCGTTGACAGGCGCGCTCCTATAAATTGTATGTTCTGAGTGGGATTCAGGTTGGATTTTACATGATTGACCTGAAGACCTAGTGCAGACAGGAGGGACAGGGTAGATGAAATGTCCTTCTGAAGTTGTTCCTTTGTTTGGGATATGACCAGCCAACCATCTATATAAGGGTAAATGGAGACATGTTGTTGCCGGAGTACTGCTGCCACCACAGACATACATTTCATGAAGACTCTCGGTACTGTAGAGAGACTGAAGGGGAGAGAGCGGAATTGATAGTGCTAATCTCCAACAGCAAACCTGAGGAATCTTCTGTGATGGTGACTGATGGTGAGATGGAAGTGGGCATCTTGTAGGTCTATCGATGCCATCCAGGCCTGCTCTGGAATGAGTGGTAGAATAGATTGTAGAGTGATCATGCGGAATTTCTTGTAGTGAATATGAAGGTTGAGTTTTCGAAGATCCAGTATAGGGCACAGCCCCCCCCCCCATCTCTCTTTGGGACCAGAAAATAATGGGAGTAGACTCCCATGTGATGGAACTGCAATGGAACTGGTTCTATAGCTCCCTTGTCCAGCAAGGTGGCGATTTCTGATTGTAGAGGAGGAGATGGGGGAATTTTGGAGTCGAATTGAACTCTATAATGTAACTCCTGTGGATGATTGCCAGGACCCATGAATCCGATGTTATGGATTCCCACATGGGGTAGAATGGTTGTAGTGACTACTTTGGGTCCGGTGTTGACTTCTTTGAGGTTTGTGGACGTGCTCTCTGCTGAAACGGTTGTTTTGCCGGAGAAGCCTTACGTTTCCGGAATTCGGCTTGTCGGGAGGATCGAGAATGTTTGTAATGTGATGGTTTCCAGGTTCTCTGCCGATTAGGCTGGGATTGCGGTTGAGTAACTTCCAATCTTTTGGCCCGTTTCCTACTGTCGTCAACAGTGGTCAAAATGTCATCCGTAGTGGCATTAAAGAGGCCCTGTCCGTCAAAAGGTAAGTCCTCTATTTTGAATTTGATGTCAGGCTGCAGTGACGAGGACCTAAGCCATGCATGCCGGCGTAGGGCAATCGATGAGGCCATAGTCCTAGATGAACATGCCACAGAATGACGCACTGTGTTAATTTGCTGCTTGCTGACCCTAGTAAGTTCCTGAAGGAGGTGCGAAGCCTGCTTCTGTGCTGTATCCGGTAAGGAAGGAACCAAGGTGTTAAGTTGGGAGGTCAGGTTGAAAGCATATGCCGAAAAATAGGCCATATAATTGTGGATTTTTGTTGTGGCAGTGGTAAGAGAATAAATCTTTCTTCCTAGAGTATCCAATTTCTTGCCTTCCTTTTCAGGTGGGACTGAGTGTCTTGTTTGTTTTGATTCTGAGAACGTATGCACTATCATGGAATTTGGGGCCGGATGATTGAAAATAAATTTAGATTCAGGAGCATGAATTTTGTAAAGGGATTCAACTCGTTTCGATGTAGTTGGCACTGAAGCGGGTTTTTCCCAAGCTTCTTTCAAGGTTTCCAGATGAACCGGAAGCATCGGAAGAAAGGAGCCTGCTGGCAGGTCTGCGTGCACTAAATCGTGGACTACATCCGAAACTCTAGGTGCGTCAGTAGTCAGCTTGATGTTAAGAGAATTTGCCATATTAGATAATAGATCCAGATAGGATTTGGAACCCTCTGAGGGTGAAAGGTCAGCAGGTTTGATAATGTCAGATGCTGGTGAAGGAGGAGCTGAGGCTGTGGAGTGGGATGAGTCAGATTGCTCAGCTTCGGACTCTTCCTGGGTTTCGATGGGTGTCTCAAGGGGCTTAGTAATTGTAGCAGTTTGTTTGGTCAGTAGAGGAGGTTGTTCCAGTTGTTTAGGAGAGACTGAACACACCGATGTCGATCTGGTTGGAGACAATGGCTTCGACACCATAGTGTAGTGTTTAGGGTGACGATAGGGACTTTCACGGTACCGAGGACAGTCCTCACAGTATGCCTGCTCTCAATGTGAAGGAGTTTCATGGTACCAAGGGCGGTCATCTCGATATGCCTGATCCCAATGCGAGGGATGGTAAAATACCTCATGGTACCGAGAGTCTTCACGGTATCGAGGGTCTTCATGGAATCGATACCAATGGGAATCCGAGGATGGTGATCAGTAATATCTTCGGTACCTGCGAGGAGATGGTGACCTGGACCTCGATGGGCTGTAATAATAATAGTGTTCCCTATGACAGCTTCGAGATTTCTTGGCTCGAACTCGAGTGGATGGCTCTCTCGATGTTGAGGATTCTCTTAGGAGTGGAGATGCGGGTGTCACTATCTGTTGTTTGGTAGGCATTGAGACCTCCCGGAATGAGTGTGCGCCGAGAATGTTTGCGCGCTGACTTTTGATGGAATCTGGAGATTCAGTGTCGAGGATCTTGTCTGGTAAAGATCTATGAACTGAAGGGGACCGAGAATGAATGTGTATGACCTCAAGAGGTACGGTATCGATGGTTGCTGAGACTTGCAATGGAGTCTGTGCTGTCTGTACCGAGGTCACGATGTCGATAGTCAGGTGCGATGCAGAAGTCATTGTTGGAGACTTCGAATCCGAGGGTCTATGGCTTGTCTTAGACTTAGTTTTTGGTGATGTCGAAGGGTCTTTAAAAGTCGATTCTGTGTGATGTCTCTTTCTAGAATCGTCAGACTTCTTCAAATGTTTCCCGGGCTTAAGCTTGCTGGGAACCAAGGCCACGGAAGCTGCCAGTCGAGCCACTCCCTTTTGAGTAGATAGGGAAGATGGTGAGGTTTGGGATCCCGAAGTATGGGACATAGTAGGGCGCAGGGAGGACTCTAACAAGTGACTTCTGAGTCTAGCCGCGCGGTTTTTCTTGCTTGCTTCCCAAACTGGCTGCAATGCAGGCAAGTGTCGGTACGATGAGCCTCACCCAGACAGAAAAGGCATAAAGAATGTCTGTCAGTAGATGGGATTTTTGAGGTGCACCGAACACACTTTTTAAAAGTGATTTGGTCTTTTCCTTCCATCCGCCCAGGAGAGAGAGGGTGGGGAGGGAAAGGAGAGGGACGAAGGCCGAAGGAGAAGAGAGGGATAGTAAGAATTTTTTTTTTTTACGAGACCAGTGAGTTGAAGAAAAGGACAAACAGTGAGGAAAATGGTGAGGAAATAGTACAGGAAAAGGATGAAGATCGCGATGAATAGAGGAGACTCAGCGAGGTAGGTGTATCCCGGGCGGCGGTAAAGAAGAAACTGGGTGGGTGACGCACCTCCCTCTTGTCTAGGCATGTGCAACGGATGCCTCCTCCCCGGGACGAGAGGAAGTGCGTGCCAAAATTAACGCTCCAAGATTGCTTTGAATTCTCCAAGGTTGGGTTCGATCCTGGCGGATAACCCATGTGTGGGACTGCACAGAGACCACAAAGAAGATCAAGTAGAAAAATATAGCACTAACTTTATTATGTATATATTTTCTCATCCTTACCACCTACTTTTGATAGTTGTTTTCACAAAGAGAAGGGCCATAAAATCAAGCCTTCCCTGGGATTTGCAAATAATTGGTTGAATACTAAAAATGTGAGAGGAGCTTGTGGAGTGGCTCCTTCTTGACTCTCCATATCTTCTGTAGTCCTTGGTCATCTGAGAGTCACAGGCCCTGTGTAATGATCTGAAGGGAATACTTTCCAAGGAAGACAGTTCCCCTATGCCTAAGCCAAGGTACAAGGTAAAGGCAGTCCCCTGTGCCAGCATTGAGTCATTACTGACACATGGGGTGATGTCACATCATGATGTTTTCTTGGCAGACTTTTTATGGGGTGGTTTGCCATTGCCTTCCCTTGGAAGGATGGAAGGTTGAGTCAACCTTGAGCTGGCTACCTGAACCCAGCTTCCGCTGGCATCGAACTCAGGCTGTGAGCAGAGCATGGACTGCAGTACTGCAGCTTACCACTCTGTGCCACAGGGCTCAATCTAAGCCAAGGAGTCTTCCATTTGTTCAAATACTATATTGATCCAACCCAAGGGAGGTCCTTAACTGGCCCATGGCCTTATATTGTGCAGACTCATGCTATATAACTGGAATGCACATTAATAAACTTCTCAACATGTTCCAGCCAATAGGTAGAAGACATGCCATGTAGGTGCATCATCAAACAGATTCCACATGGAAAAGGTAATGTGTATTTTGGACCCCAAATAACCTCAATGAACACAACAGACCAATTTAAACAGATGTGGTTCATCTAACATTAACAGGAAGCGTCTTGTTCACCATTACAAAAATCTAGTTGTGATTTTCTTTGCAATATTAATAATCTCTATGCATGAATTGAGGCTTGAATCTAAATTTACTTCCCTCAGACGAAAGTCCAATAAACTGCCCCTTATAGGCCAGTTTTCACAACCAACCTCCTTATGAAAGTTGTTGCAGTTTGCAGATGTACCCATGTGGTATGCACAACAGTTGGCTTTATGCATGAGATTGAGAATGTTTGGCTGACTGAACTAAAAGGAATGTGTAAAGACTTCTGCATAAATCACCTTCCTGTTCATGTCTGTCTCTGTATCAGTCACCAGCTGCTAGAAATAATAACAAAGTAGTTATGAGTTGGTTCAATGTCACTACAGATTATGTGCTTAAATATCTGTCTTTCATACTGAGTCCCCTCATCCAGTTTATTCACTGAACACAGATAATCTTTTCATCTAGAGAAGGCAGCTCTCTTATGTTTCTTAAATTTATTTGAAATATTTGCCTTTCAGACCAAGATGCTTGTACTTTATATCATCAATAAAAATACAAAAAATAAACAGAATAGCATAACCTTAACAAAGCAAAGCCAGCAAGAAAACCACAGCAGGCAGAAAACAGCATGATTTGCATAGGCTTAAATGCCTTGTGAATTTAAGGTAATTGCCTGATATTCAAAAAATATTGCCTGATACTCAAAAATTGCCTGATATGCAAAAAATATTGCCTGATACTCAAAAAATATTAAGAGATACAAGTGAGGAAGAAGTTCCATTATCAGTGTGTAAATGTAAAGATGTCCCTGTTGCAAGTAGCTCGCTCATATTTCCTCCCAACATAGAGGTGCTCAGGCACCACCCTCCAATGAAGTTTTTAATGTATAGATTGCAGAGACTTAAACAGTGCTGCCTGGAACAAACTTACAGTGCAGTCATAAGCAGAGTTACTCCACCAGAGTTTGGACTGGAGTAACTCTACATAGGATTATACTACTGGAAATGGTTACAGCCGGAGAATGATACATGTACAAAAGCCCAACTGGCCCATACCATGTAGTAAAGCCTTTGACTACTGCTTAGGATTATAAAACATTTTCCTCACCTTTGGCTTTCTTGGGAAAATATTAGTGACATTATGCGGCAATCATTCCAGATAATACAGTTCTGTAAAATGTAAAAGGTGGTGGTTGTTCCATACAAACAGAATTTAAAACAGAGCGTTCTAAAGAGGAAACATTTTGTTTTCTCATGCACCAAATGGGAAAAAGGGAAGAGAGCAGGAAAAATCTTACTCTAATTAATAACTTGTTGGATTTATCCTGTTTTCAGGTCATCAGCAGTCTGCCCCACTATAAACAAACAAATAAATAAATAAAATGGAATTGTGGGTCTGAAACCTAAAATAACTTCAGCAATCCACATGTAAGTGAACAGCAACAATCATTTTTTTCACTTTTATTTTGCTCTCTCAGTGTTCATATCTACAAAAGCCTCTAACCAGTAGTCAAGATAAGTGTTGAACTGAGAAGTATTGATCCAGTAATAGCAGTTCAAGCTTTGACTGTGAGTCCTTAACCCTCCAGACATAATGTCATAGCCTCTTATCCTTGCCTCTTAACATTACCTGCCTATCTCTTCAGAGCTGTCACCTATGGTAATACAGTTCCAAAAGCTTTCTAATCATTACTCATTCAGGCAGCATTTATTCTGTAGCCAGCAAGAAAAGTTTAGGTATTGCTTTGAGTTCTGAAGAAGGTGTTTTCTTCCCAAGTCCCTTTGTAGCTTTTATATAATATTCATGTGAAAACAGTGCAACTTAAAAAGGTACTAAAATAACATTCAAGGGAGAGCAGAAAGTACATTAAGACATCATAAACACAGCAGCAATCCAGTTTGAACAATGTGAACAGGGAGCTGAGGATAGGCCAGTCCTTATTTCTGGCAGCATTGTACTGCCTGGAATAAACTGTTTTCTTAGGAAGAAGAGCAGCAAAGCAATAGGCAGCTAGCATTGCAATGAAAACTGTAAAGATGGCACAGTTAGCACTGAAACCTTCACCCAAAAGTACAACTTCAAGCACTATTTGCACAAAGATAAATAAACTCCTATTTATTTCTACTCTTTTCAATGGATAAAAACACAGAGAGGAATTTTTTTAAGTTAAACTTGCTCAAAACGATTGGGCTAGAACATGGGGCAGTCATAATATTTCCATACAGAAGGGGAATTTATAGATTCAGCCTTAAGAAACTAACTTTGTGTTCCAGACAGCTCTTTGTTTTCGGACTGAATGCAACTCCAACAACTGAACGTAGAAAGTTTAGAGTCAAGTAAATGTAGTCATGTGGGAACCGCAAAGGCAGTGCCCTTTTCTTAATCGCTGGTAAGTGCATGGTAGGGAGACAAGTGGAACAGTATTTGCTCATGATTCTTTTGACCTGGTGTGAGCAAACTCATTGGAGCACTGGAATTCATCAGCTCCCAGCCACACATCCACATGGCACTACTTCTCATCTTGAAAACACCATTGTGTACAAGACATTATAGAAATATCTTGTTACTTGCTTGGATGACTGCTTAAGGATCAGGCATAGCACTTGGCCATGGTGCAGGAAGAGAGGCCAAATCAAAAGTCTTCAGGAGTCACGTGTATTTCACTGACTACCAAACAGTACCTCCAATGTAAATGCTAAAGTGAGAGTGAGGAATATATCTAACTTAATGTTTTATATCACCACAGAAAAGGCCCTAGATCTTGTGAACACAAAGGAGATTCAGGTTCAAATCCCCATTCTTCCATGGAAATTAACTGGGTGACCTTGGGCAAATCATTCACATTCAGCCTAAACTACCTCACAGAATTGTTGAGAGAATAAAATGGAGGAGAAAGCAATGATGTCAGATCTCTGCTTTGGATCTCCACTGGGGATAAAGGTGAGGTACAAGATTTTAAGAAATATATTTCCTTGATCTACATTGTTGTACCGTGCCTTTCTAGACCTCAAAGGTCAAACTTGCTCTTTGAACTGAGCCCTACCCCCATAACTATCTTTTAAGGCTGGTGATCATTGTGGGTTGGCAGAACAAGTTGTACTTTCTCTTTTGTCTTTAAAGCAGCCCCATATTGAATGTATTACAATAATCCAGTTGCATACATTACAGAGGCAAAATCCTGATGTGTATGGAAAGGGCAGAGCTGGTGTATCAAATGAAGCTGGGAAAAAGGTATTTCTAGGCACAGATTCTGAAAAATTAAGAACAAAACTGAATTATAGAGTAACCTCAAGTTGCAAACCTGTTCCTTCAGAAGAGTGTAATCCCATGGAACAGTCTGTTCAAAGCTCCTTAAACTAATAATCCAACCACTGCAGTTCTTTCAGATTTATCTGAACAGACCTTGAGTCTCCATCCAGCCCACTACGAATTTCAAACAACTGAAAATTCCATTGAATAAATGTTATTCGAAGGAAAAGAAAGATATAATTAAATGTCAGCAGTGTAGATGACATTGCATTTCAAATGCTGTGACAAGCTCTCCTAGTTACATAGAGCACAAGAAGACACTAAAAGCTAGTGTCATGATTCTTACTGCAGTAGAAAAAAGCAAGAGTCCAGTAGCACCTTAATGACTAACAACAATTGTAGCAGGGTATGAGCTTTCATGAGTCACTGCTCATTTCTTCATACCCTGCCACAAATTTTGCTAGCCTTTAAAGTGCTACTGAAATTTTGCTCTTTTCTACTGCCACGAACAGGTGAACATGGCTATCTGTCTTAATTCTTATTCTTTATGTATAAGAGACATAGTGCAGCTTATGGTATCACAAAGAAAAACTAGAGGGCTGCATTAGTCATCAAGATGAAAGGAGAAAGAAAGTGTTGTCAAGTCACAGTCTAGTTATGGTGACCCCATAAGGTTTTCAAGGCATGTTCAGAGGTGGTTTTCCATTACCTGCCTCCATGTCACAACCTTGGTATTCCTTGGAGCTCTCCCATCCAAAAACTAGCCAGAGGCGAACTCTGCTTAACTTCTGAGATCTGACATAATCAGGCTAGCTTGAGCCATCTAGGTCAGGGATGACAAAAGCAGGAAAGGCCAAATGGCATTGGTGCAGTGGGAAAATAAAAAGTTATTATATGGATACTAAAAAAGCCCCTATGTGCTTAATTGGGGGGGGGACCTCTAAATATGTTAATCTCCAGCACTTTCCCCACAGCTGCTAAATTTATAGAGAAAGAAAACAGAAACTTTCCTACTTGTGCTTTCCCACTGCACCATCAGCATTTGGCCTTGCCTTCTTTTGTTATGGTATCAAAGCCATTAAAAATCCAGGAGGATCAGTAAGGACACAGATCCCCATATCTACCTCCCAGTTAAAGTCATCTACCCATCCAATGAAGGCCAACTTCATCACAAATCTGGGTCTAAACTTTTACTGAGATGGTTCCAAAAATCAATGTCAACCAGTACAGTTCCAAATAGAGTTATAAAAGGTAAAGGTAGTCCCCTGTGCAAGCACCAGTCGTTTCCGACTCTGGGGTGATGTTGCTTTCACAACGTTTTCACGGCAGACTTTTTATGGGGTGGTTTGCCATTGCCTTCCCCAGTCTTCTACACTTCCCCCCCAGCAAGCTGGGTACTAATTTTACTGACCTAGAACTGGGACAATATATGCTTCTGGTTCCTTGGTTTCTTTTACATCATTTTAATGCTATTTTAACACAAACCTGGACACAGAGTGCTAAAGCTGCAGTACTGCAGTCCTAAGCTCTGCTCATGACCTGAGTTCAATCCCCAGTGGAAGCTGGGTTTTCAGGTAGCCAGCTCGAGGTTGACTCAGCCTTCCATCCTTCAGAGGTCGGTAAAATGAGTACCCAGCTTGCTGGGGGGGGGAAGTGTAGATAACTGGGGAAGGCAATGGCAAACCACCCCGTAAAAGTCTACCGTGAAAACGTTCACAACGTCACCCCAGAGTCAGAAACGACTGGGGCTTGTACAGAGGACTTTTCCTTTCTGTACAAGGTTCATATGTTGTATGCCATTCATATGCAGCGGAAGCAAAAATAATGTAAACTTTACACAAATAGATCAGAAAAACTTCCATATTCCGAAACACAAAATTCTGCAAAATAAAGTGACATGGGTTCAATTCATACATGGAAGAAATAAATCCAAGATATATATTGAAGATGAAATGGAAGAGCTAAAGTAATCATAGGTGCAGAAATGGAAATGAAAACCAGGTAGAAAGATGGTGTAGAATATGTGGCAAAATGTTGTGGAAATAAATGTACCCCAAACTACAGATGACATATGTTAAACATATGCAAACACTAAAAGCAACAGTGAAGATAACAGCATAGATAATATTGCAGAGTAAATACCAATTACATTTTGCCAAAATAATGTTGTTTGTACAAATGGTAAGAAAGTGTCCTAGATTTTTATTGCTAAAAATCACTCCTATTAAATACTATGTGCATCCTGTCTGCCCTTGTAATGTCCATATGCAGTCTCTTCATGAGCAGAACTCTGAATTGCTTTCGAATTTTCACATCTGATTATAGTAACCATAGCTGAAAGTAGTTTATCCTGAAGTTAAAGGAAAACTGCAATAATCTTTCTTTTATTTTTTATCCATGTGACATCCCTGATGTGATGTCATAACTCAGAAGTGCCATCTGACAACAATGAAGATCATGTGAATTTAGCGGGAGATATTACTGAATTTCCTGCATTGTGCAGGGGATTGGACTACATGACCCTGGAGGTCCTTTCCAACTCTATAATTCTATGATCATTGCATCAGGGACATCAAGCAGAGGGACACTTTGGTTTTGGGGGTAAACTCTATTGTTTAAGCCCAATTTAACCATAGAGTTTGTCCAAAAACCAGAGTGTCCCCTGCATAACATTCCCAACTCAATAATGTCACTTCTGGCTGATGTATTTGCACCAGGGGTGACATCCCCACCCACCCCTGGAATGCCCCCTAAATCCCCCCCACTGGACAGGCGAGGGAACCTGGCAACCTGCAAGATCAGATGATTTTCACAATTTGAATTCAAACTTGTATTTTTTTCATAAATTAAGCCTACACTAAATATATTTAACTTTTAATATAGCTAAAACATATATTTCAAATTAATTTGATAAAGTTCGAGGATCTGCAACTTGAAAGTATGAATTAAAGCTGTCTGTCAAGTAATATTAAATCAGCAAATTTCAAAGCCACAATGTACTTTAGGTCTAGATTCTAGCGGTCAATGAAAGAGGGGTCATCAAATCATTTCAGGAGATTTATTTTTGTCCACTTTTATCTGTAATCCTACTGACAGAGTAAATATACAGTGAAGTCTAAACAGAGTTACTTCTAAATAAGTTGAAGCCAATGAACTTAGAAGGGTATAATTGTTTTCAGTAAGGCACTGATAGTTACTTAATCGAACTAGGAAAGTTGGTCTTGTTTCTCAGAAATTAGCCCCTCCTGAAATATAACATTGTTTTGAGATCACTAATATTCATTTTGTTCATTACTACTACGGAGGTTCTCTATCTGAGCCGGGGTGGTCTAGGAGGGGGAGATCCCTCTGCCGGCTCTTGACGGGGTGCCACTAATACCGGCCCCTAAGGTCAAGAGCTTAGGTGTGCTCCTGGAGTCCACTCTTACAATGGTGGCCCAGGTAGCAGCCACTACTAGATTTGCCTTTTTTCATCTTCGGTGGGTGCAGCAGTTTGCCCCTTTCCTAGAGCATGACGACTTAGCTATGGTGATCCATGCTATGGTCACCTCAAGCATAGATCACTGTAATGCTCTCTACATGGGGCTACCCTTGATGTTGACTCGGAAACTACAGTTAGTGCAGAACGCTGCAGCATGGCTGTTAATGCGGCTATGTTTTATTAGTTTTAACTTGTAAATATGAATGTTGTTAGCCGCTCTGAGTCCGCTTGCGGAGAGGGCGGGATAGAAATTTAAAGTAAATAAATAAAAATAAAATACTATACAATAGTTCTATTATAAAAATGTAAGTTTGGCTTTGGGTTTCAGCTCTACATTAGTGGTATAATTTTTCAAGCTAAATCAGTTTTAAATTGTTAATTTCCAGTAACTTATTTCTAAGAAAACATGCATGCCACATGCAAAGTCCACTCTCTATTTATGGGTTAATTAAATTTTATCATATATATTTAATAAACAAAAGATATCAGAGAGACAAATTCACTCGCATTAACTTGACAAGAAATACACACAGTAAGCAGCAAGCTGTTAATTGTAATTGTCTGTGGGACCTACCACTAGGAGAAGATTAATCCTAATTAATTTTACCTCATTAATAATTGTCTAAATGTGTTATATGTATAAGGGCTTTTTAGTAGGACTTGGAAAATGATTCCAAACAGGCGGTATCAGAAAGGAAATACAATGGTTCAATGCTAGAGAAAAGCAAATTATAAAAATGGCAATTTAATCTTAGCATCTAGGAGGAGGAACAGACAGATCACCCCCTCAATAGTCTTCCTACCTTCTACAATCCCATCACTGGAGGGCAGTTAGCACACTGGCCTCAGAATTGGGCAGGAGAGGAGAGTTCCATCATCTCGGTCCTCTCTCTTGCCCGAGCTCAGCCTATTGCTTCCTCCCTGGTCAGGTATATTGCCTTCGCTTTTATAAGATTACCTGGCCCCAGCCCACCTGACCTGCCTCTAATCCCCTTCCATCTAGTCCACCTGGGAGACTACAAAAGGAAAGGGAAACCTCTTCTGTCTTTTCTTCCTGCCACCTGTCTTCTTGCCCTTCCCCTTGCTGTGTAGGACTGCCTCTTAGCCTCTCCCATTCTGTCCTTCCACAAGTCCAAGCATCTGACCATGCCCCTCCCTGCTGCCGCCAGGTTTTCTGCCTTGTTCTCACCTGTGGCAGAGCAATCTGCCTGGGTCCTGGCCACATTCCTCTTTTAGCAGGTGTAGTGGGGTCAAGTCAGGACTGGGTACTGGCTTTCAACAATAGTCTATGGAGATCCTTCACAAGCCCCACCTATGGGTTTTAGTTACTTTCGGTTACTTTTTCCATGGATCCTGGAGTAGAATAAAATAATTTGAGACATTTTATTGTTTTGGGGTATTATTTCTTAAAGTCTTACAGTCAACTGTATAAGTAGTTTGTTTCCTCTTTCTTTTTAAAATGTTTTATTAAAATGTTTCCTCTTTTTCACCTGTTTCATTTTTACTTTGCCCTGCCTCAAACAACACTGCATTTTTAGTGCTCATTTTGCAGTATGTTCTATTTCTGCTTTTAAAAAACATTCTAACTTTTGTGCTATAGTGCTAGAGCAATATAACAATTTAATGCTATATTGTCAGCATTCGGACACATTCAGCTGTCAAGCTACATAGAAACAAGATGAGAAAAGTAGCTCATTGCATGATGGGTGTGTACTGCATGCACTGATTGGTGTTTTGCAAATGGGACACAAGTGACTTCATTTGAAAAGACAAAAAAATTCTGTTAGCCAAAATGGTTGTGCTTGAGATGACACAAAAAAATCTGTTAGCAAACAACAGCTAAAATAGATTACAAGGACGGTCTGAAAGGGGCCTTTCACTAATCTAGGAGGAATTAAAAAAAATTGTTATTACTATGAAACACAACATAATTGCCCTCATATGCCAGTTACGTAAGAGCAAAAAGAACACATTGAATCATATCCATTTTAATAATTTCTTAAACTCTGTTTAGAGAATTGTGCAAATTCCAATACTTAACAAAAGAACACACTTTTTGGGGGGATAAATGTATCTGGGGACCAGATTTTTACTCTCACATATATTTGTGGGTTGTGAGCTTATCCATTAGTGTTACATGCTAGATTCCCCTCAATCACTCCTTTCTCTCTGGAACAGCCTACTTTTTCTACCCCTGCACTATCATCATTCTTGCTGCAATGATCAGCTTCATAAGCCTTTGCGATTTTTTTGTATTTTGTTGGAAATGTCACCTACTAAATAAACTATCACAGAAAACTCAGATACATGTCCTCTAATTTTCCTCAGTAGCTTTGTGAACCGTGCTCCAACATTTCCCTGCCAGAACATACTCCCACCACACATGTACAAATGCCTGCTCCCTTTTCCTGCATTTCCTGTGGCAAGTGGAGACTCCCAAAACCTCAGCCAGTTTAGTTGGAATATAATGCTACCAATAATAGACACAATTTCCCTTAGTGCCTGTAGTTAAGAAATTTTATTGATTTATTTCTTCAATTCTTCCCCAAAGGAACATTCTTATGCTCTTATGAGAGACACAAAACACAATGTCAGTTCAGCTGGTGTTATTTGTGAGCCTGGCTCTTATCCACCAGCTCTATGGATGATGCACAATTTTGCAAGTTTCACATCCCAAGGAGAATTCAGCTGTTCCAGTATCACTCTCACCAGGAGGTAAAGCCAGGCCTGTCTCAGTTCAGTATTGCTGCAGTTTTCACATTTCCTTCATTACTGTATGTGATGTAATACCTAATTAAAAAGCTCTGGGAAAGGTAAAAAATCTTGATGAAAAACACAAGATTCTTCCCAATGCAAATGTCATAAAGAATTAAAAGTCCAAGGATACAGAGATGAAAAAGGGGAAACATAACCAGAGTTCTACTTCCACAAGACCTACCCTCTACTA
This sequence comes from Heteronotia binoei, assembly GCF_032191835.1. NCBI lineage: Eukaryota > Metazoa > Chordata > Lepidosauria > Squamata > Gekkonidae > Heteronotia > Heteronotia binoei. The sequence continues at coordinate 34,743,542 of NC_083229.1, forward strand.
ATCCAACTGTTTTTGAAGAAGATATTGGATTTATACCCTGCTGTTCACTCTGAATCTCAGAGTGGCTTACAATCTCCTTCCTCCCCCACAACAGACACCCTGTGATGTAGGTGGTCTGAGAGCTCTCACAGAAGCTGCCCTTTCAAGGACAGCTCTGGTGAGAGCTATGGCTGACCCAAGGCCATTCCAGCAGCTGCAAGGGGAGGAGTGGGGAATCAAACCTGGTTCTCTCAGATAAGATCCCCCCCACTTAACCACTACACCAAACTGGCTCTCAGTTTGGCAGCAGATATTCAATATTGATACCCATTAACAACCATTATAATAGTTCTAAAAAAAATGTTAGCTTCAGAATATTCAGGGAATTTTCACAAAGATAATCAGCAAAAAACAGCAGGCAATTCCTTGCACTATGTTTTGCTGAAGTGGGAAAATGGCTTGGGATACACCATATAGCAAAAAAATGGCTGGTGGTAGTTTTTTCTTTGCATGGACCCTAGTGCAAGTGGAAATCTTCTGCTTGATCCATTCTGAATTACTTAATATGTGATCTCTTGTGTATCATCATGTACAAAATTGAGAAAGCTTTGTGATCACTCTGACTTGGATCTGTTTGCATTTAGCAACATCATCATAGACAAGTTCTGTGGAGAGGCCACATAAAAATGTCTAAATAATCAAACTAACTGCGCCCATTCCCAATTTATAGCTCCTTGAGGAAGTGAGATGACCACTATCCTTTGACACTTATAGATCTGCTTTGTAGATCTGTTTTATTCACAGGAGCTTTTAATGGAGTATTATATTGTTGTGTGAAGTTGTGGTTACGTATTATAAACTGTCCAGATCTACAGAAAAGACAAGGCATAAATTTGTTAAGCTGAGACTCAATATGCCACATATGGCAAGAAGAAGACTTTCTTCAGGTGTGCAAGGGAATGCCTTCCTTCTACAGTACAACAGTGGGGAAAAAAACTTTTAAAAGTTCCAAAAAAAGTTCACCTTAGAAAATAATTTTATTTTCAATGCAGAATTTCTTTCAGGACGTCTTTTTGGCTACAGCTTCATACCGATGGAGATTCATGAAAAAAGCCTTCAAGGACATACCAAAAATCAGAGGAGTGCTTTGTGCCTAAGAAAATATTTTCCAGAAACAGAGTGGTAGATCCGACTGCATTATACTTATATCAGAGCACTTGGTGAATTTTTGTCTTCAGAGGCAAAAGCCCTCTGTAAACATACAGGGGCTCAGTACTTGTTGGAGTTGAACTTCACTCTGCTATCCATGATATAAAAGAAAATCTTATCTGCAAGTTACAGATGTTCTTCAAAAGACTTAATAAAACACAAGAACATCTTTCACATAAATGAAACAAATGTGTCATCGGAACTCTCACAGTCTTCCATAATTAAAAGCAAGACCACCAGCTGATTTCTTTTATTTTTGGAAAGCACAACATGATCAACTCTAAGAATGCAACCTTCTTCAATAATGTTTTCCCCTCCAGAAAGCAGGAACCCACCTGTTGATCCTTAGGCAAACAGTAGTAGTTGTCCAGTAGTCATCACTAAGTTTAATTAATTCTGCTTTCCTGTGGGCATTCAATATTCATTGCAACAGTCAAAACATGGTCATTAAGATCAGTCAAAACCTAGGAGTGTGTTTAATCTAAAGAAATTGGTGCACCCTATGTATCTTTCTCTTGCGGTCTTTAATGGCTCACAGCTGGCAAGTAGGGACTGTGACATGTCACAGCAGGACCCAAACCAAGGTAAAAAATTCCTCATAATTTAAGAAACTGACTCCAACGATGACACTGAGCAGTACTAACAATTTAAATTGATGTCATGAAACAACTGGGATTCTTCTTCAGATCTAATGGTTTTGTGAAAAACACTTTCTAGGAAAGGGCAACTGTCCTGTAGGGATAAAGGAAGAGTGAATTTGTGAGTCTCTCTGAAGTAGGCCACCCAAGGTCCATCATCTACCTCTGTCTTAAAATATTTGCCACTGGAGCAGCCAATAAATCAATATGGTCAGTGCTAGAACCAGTTTATATTTGTTGCTTGGCTGGTTTACAAGCATTTATTGTAATTTCTAAATCTAATGCTTTTATATTTGTAGAAGCATGATGCAGAACTAGTACAATCTCTATTATTCCAAGTTAGCACTTGAATTTGTGTGTGTGTGTGTGTGTGTGAAGTGCCACCAATCTGCTGCAGACATTGTGACCCCAAAGAATTTTCAAGGCAAGAGGTGAACAGATATGGGTTGCCATTGCTTGCCTCTGTGAAGTGACCCTGGACTTCCTGGATGGTAGGCTTACCAATCCCAGGTCCCAGTGAGGGTTCTTCCACTTTCCCAGACTCCTTCCCGCCCCCAGTCAGCTGGCTGGTGGGGGGAAGCCCCACCCCCAAAGCCACCATGTGATTTTTTTCCCCTCCAGAGGCTCCAGACTCCGATTGGAAAGGCTTCCTCTTGGGATGGGGTGTGTTACTTGGAAGAAGTTGGCTGCAACTCATGAGTAGAGAGGCCAATTTCTCACTTCAGAATCGCCAGAAAACAGCGGGGGGGGGGGGGAGAGGGGAGGAACCTCTGCTGAGCACTTCATTATTCCCTATGTGGAGATCGATTCTCATAGGATATAATGGGGAATTGATCTGGAGGTTTTGGGGGCTCTGGGGGAGCTGTTTTTTGAGGTAGAGGCACCAAATTTTCAGTATACTATCTAGTGCCTCTCCCCAAAGTACCCCCCAAGTTTCAAAACGATTGGACCAGGGGGTCCAGTTCTATGAGCCCCAAAAGAAGGTGCCTCTATCCTTCATTATTTCCTATGGAAGGAAGACATTTAAAAAGGTGTGTGGTCCCTTTAAATGTGATGGCCAGAACTCCCTTGGAGTTCAATTATGCTTGTCACACCCTTGTTCCTGGCTCCACCTCCAATGTCTTCTGGCTCCACCCCCAAAGTCCCCAGATATTTCTTGAATTGGACTTGGCAACCCTACTCCACCCAAGCAGAGCTTTTTCTGAGCAGGAACACACAGAAACGCAGTTCCAGCTGGCTTGGAGTCAGGGGGTGTGGCCTAATATGCAGCAAATGAATTCCTGCTGGGCTTTTTCTACAAAAAAAGCCCTGCATCCAAGAAATAACCAGGACTAACCTTGCTTAGCTTCCAAGATCTAACGAAACTGGGCTAGCCTTAACCATCCAGGTCAGGGCAGTCAATGTTCATATCCAATTTACAGCTGCGATGAGCGTTCCTTGTTATTTTATTTTATATCACCAAAATATGCATTAGTAAGAAGCAGCTGTGTTTTGCTTACTAATTACAGTAATGTCATACATGGACTTACTTAAGAGTCACATGGAACAAAAATACACCTATAATTTAGAAATCCTGCAAAGTGGAGTTATGGCTCTCCTAGACATAATGAGCAAACAAAAAGAATGTTCTGGACTCTTTTTGTATAATGTTGTGAAAGGCAGTGGAAAGAAAGAATTCTGCCAGTTAATGCTTGCCTGCTTCCTATACGGAGTACACACTGGATCTTAGTGCAGGGAAAGCTATTGATTCTCTACTGTGCAGTGTTCAAGTTTACCCCACAGAGCCTAAGATGTTCCAGAAATGTCAAAGAAACTCTACTTGAGCAGTAATTAATTCCATATTATAAAAACTCCTCATTTTATTTTATAGAAATGATACATTGTAAACTGGGCCAGTCATACACTCTAAGTCTGACCTACCTCAAAAGGTTGTTGTGAGGATAAAATGGAGGAGAGAAGGATGAAATAAGTCTCTTTGGGTCACTACTGGGAAGACAAGCTAGGTATAAATGAAGTAAAGCATGGTTAGAGTGCTGAACTAGAATCTGGGAGGTTCAAATCCCCACTATGCCATGTAAACTGGCTGAGTGACCTTGGACCAGTAACACTCTCAACCTAATTCACAGGGTTGTTGTAAGAATAAAATGGAGGAAAGGATAACAATGTAAACCACTTTCAGTCCCTACTGGGGAGAATGATGATCACTTGAGGATATGTTTTAATCATTTCTGAATTTATGAAGAGTACAACATCAGGAATAATCATGTGGTCCAAAAGCAGTCTTCCAGATGATGAGAATGCAAGAAGTTTACATTCAAGTTTACAAGGCATTTATGCCAGAAATAATTACAGAAATAGGATAGGCTTCAGTATCTACATGCATGAAGATTCATGATCAATAGTAAGCACAGATTTCATTTGTCCAGTTCTCTGCAGAATATTGTGGTAAACATGAAGCAGGCTGGTAAGGCATTTTGAAATTATCCACTGGGGACAATGGTCTTTGTAAAAATTTGTGCAAAATTTGGTACTATGACCAGCTGGAAAGCAAAGTACCACTACATAATGAGAAACCTCATCTAGTATTGGATTTTCCCAACCTATATGGGGTTGCAAAGAGTCACACTCAACTGTGCAACTGAACAACAACGAACACTACCTATGCATACCTTTGCTCAAGGATGCTTTATTCCGGTAAGCACTGATTTTAATTGTGCAATACCTTGTTTCCTAACAGGGGCAGCTCAAACTAATCTCTAATATTCTTAGATCTCCAATGCCACAAGACTCACCTCCCAGCAGTAATCTCTCAATTCACAGCATACAATAATTTTCTGGGCATATGGCAATAACCACTCTTTTGCCTTTCTCTCGTTGGAACTCTCCAATCAACTGGATTCTGCCTCAGTGGAGCAGCTCATCCACTTATGCTGTGTCAGCTCTACCATGCTTTCACATGACCCTAGTGTTGCTTTCAAGTAATCCACCATATCCTGAAAAATACTTGGGTTCTGTTGTGGTTTTCTTTCTTTTTTTGAAGCCATCTATTATTTGAGCATGTTAAATGTTAAATATGTGTTGGTTGGAATCATGATGAGAGTATCCTACAAATGAGGTCTTCAGTACTTGATTAATTCCAGAAATGACCAAAATAAATACAGGCTAAGTATTTGCTCATCCAATAAGGATAAGGTAACTTCAAAATCCACAGCCACTGGTTGCCATGCAACCTGCTATAGTATTATGGCAGAAATAAGCTGTGCTTGAATTTTCCATGCCCTCTCGCTCAGCCGTCTTGATGTTGTGATACTCTAATGCTTCTCAGCTAACTTCCATTAAGTAGGTTTTTTTCTTTGGGGTAGAATTCCAAGGTTAAAATGATTAAATAACTTTTATGGTTGATCAAATATAAGCCCTTATTATACACAGTAGGCAAAACCATACATTTTAATTACTTTACTATCAAAGATCTAGGTATTTACATTTCAATTTTTTTCACTTACAATTCTGAATTTAGTTTGACCTTCAGGCAGCTCCACCCCCACCCCAATATTCTTGCTGTTTCTAAATATTTTTCCATAGACAGTTACCCCCACACACAAAAAGGGTATTCACATTTGAAAATATTTAAATGTTTATTATTCCTACTGTTTTTTTTCTTAATTAGCATATTGTTTTCTTAAGCAAGTTTGTTTCAAGTAATATTTGATAAGTTTAAGGATGTATGTTGGTACTATATTTCCCGGTTTTCAATCTTGCACAAAATAAAATGAACTAATCAATAATTGATCATATTTACAATATGTTAATACACTGAAAATTAATTCTATATTTAATACTATTATTTAATTACTTGAAGACATTTTAAACATCACAAGAAATAAACAACACTTGCAATCTTGAATTTAGAATTACATCCTCAATCTGGTTTTTATATGGAATTTATTTTTAAGCAACAATAACCAATAGATATTGAGCACTGCTTAAAGTTTCTGTTCAGGGTGGGTTTCTTTTTGTTTCTTAAATTATTATGCAGGGAGAAAATTAATACAGGCAAAAATGACTTAATAAAGGTCTTATACATCCATTTATTACAAAAAATGTAATGCAATTTAAAATCTCTCCATTAACCTCTAACACTCATGAAAAAGGAGATTTATTAGGAAAGGATAGAAATACCATTTGGTTAATTTACACTATAAATATTTCAAAATAAAAATATACTACCTTACATTTATTAAAAAGGGGGCAATATGACATATTTGCTTTCACATTATTGATAGGAAAATTTTGTCCATTGATAGTACCTTAAGGGAAGGCAAAATTGTGTATTTAGATTCAAAGAGATTTAATACCCTGAAATGGCCATATTTTGCAGTAAAGCTATTTTATAGAAATTAGAACAGCAAATTATACTGTGAACATCTTAGTGTGGCTATTCTATCATTATTTCCGACTCAACATAGATCTGAATATACTTGTACATTAAGATATGTCTGCATGTATTATGCACATGTGCATGTACAAACACATATACATGCACAAATCTATGCTATATAAACTCATCAACTGGCAACAGAAACACTAAGCAATGAATATAAATAGTCTATTTGGGACAGCACTGTTCTACAGAAAGCATCAAAATGACAATCTGGCATGGGCTCAGAAAGAAAAGTAGGCAAAAGCTTTGAAATCCAGATCCAATAATAGTTCAAGGATACTGGGTGTAGTAGTACACACACACCACACACAATGTAAAAATGTTCACATGCACACATGTAGCTTGCTTCCCCTTTATTAAGTGATTGCTTCACAGACTCTTTTCAGCTCTATACTCTTTGTGTCTGTTTAATGTGGCACCTCTGCAGTGCTGTGCTTTCAGTTCTGATGCTCCAAATACCTCCTGATGTCGAGATTTTACATAAGAGCTTTTACAAAAATAAATAAATAATGTGTATTTTAATAAAGAGGGAAATCTGCAAACACACACTTCCATCTACTTTGTAAGAAACAAAAGAAATAACATTTAGAAGGAGAATCTTGAGCTATTTTAAAGAAGGGTAAGCAGAGCAGACGGCCTGTTATGTGACACATTGTCTTGTGTTTTCAGAGACAGATGGGGGCACTATCCAATATGCTCAAATAACTTCATGTACAAAAACAGGATAATCACAGCTCACTTCATGTGTAGAAGATGGTGGTATAAGCACTGAATGTGGATTTGAGCCGTTTATAATTAGCAGTGCTAAAAATGCAAAGACTTAGTCGTTACTGTCAGGTGTTTAGATAATGCCATCAAGTGTGGAGACTGGAACCCTCAAATCATTTTGTAACTCCATGTGTCAGTATGAAAACCAAATTTCAATTTTTTAACACACACACTCTTTAGACCTTCTGGTGAAATTATACAATATAAAAGAGGAACCCCACATGACACAGGAATAGATATAAAGCAGGAAAGAACTTTAAAGAAAAAAGTTTAAAGGATCTGTCATCGAAACTTTAAATAGGCCTTTCTTCAGCTGTAGCTAAATTATTGTACTTCTTGATACTGTTTGCTTCTCATAGCAATTGAAAGCATATGTAATTTAACAGCAGGCCTCAATCCTTTAATAAGCTGTCTTTAAAATACCTTACATGGATTACCTATCTGTAAATCTGCTTCCCATGCAGAATGTGACAGCATTATGGAAATTGTGAGTTCAGTAAAGATGGCATGTACCAAAGAGAGCCACATCTGCACACTATAAGATTATACCAACATTGAAAGTAATCTTTAGTCATTTATAATACTGCAGAATGCATAATTAAGATTAAGGGCTCTATTCTGCCCTTATTTACGTCCTACAGCTCTCTCTTTTTAAGTAAATTAAATGAGAAAAGCTCTACAAGGCTGTCTTGTAAAAATAAGCAAAGTTGGGATGTTCCTTACCTAAATGAGGTACAGATTGAAACAATGTCTGTTTGGCAAAATGGGCACCAAAATGAGGTACAGAGCCTCAATGAAAGCCAATTCTACCATAAGTAACAATGATGTCCCATTGTGAGGGCTGACTGCTTTTCCTTATCCTGACCCTCTCATTTGTAATTCACACACAGAGAGACACACAGACACACACACAGAGGCACTATTGGCCTTAGCCATGGTTAAAAGGACAGGCAAGTTAAGGGATGAGCGTAGACATTAATTGGTGGAAAAGCAGGGTTTAGAAACTAGGTTCTCAACATCTGGTTTTGAGCCTTGATTATGATGGAGCCATAGTTAGCATTAACTTTGAATATCATCAGTGCAAGCCAAAGCCTGGAAAACAGTTACAGTCAACACTGTGTGTGTGTGTGGGGGGGGGGGGGTCAACCTGAAGAAGATAGTAGTTCTCTGAAGCAATGAATATAGTTCTTACAGTAGCTGTATTATTGTGTGTTCAGAATAGCTGGTAAAGCGGTTTCCTGGATTCAAAAGACTAGAAGTCTCAACCCCTTTCCCTTTCCACAGATATCTAAAGATTCTTTCCTTATGGCTATAAAAGAGAACTGTTCGGGAAGAGAGGGGGATAGCAACTTGAGACAGCGTTCTCTTTGCAGTGGCACTCCAACTGTAGAATGTCCTCCTCCACAGTGATTCACCTGGCATCTAGCTTTCAGACACCTGCTGAACAGTTCTTTCTTAGCCAGGTATGTGGTTAACTTATGTGGGTTCCCCCCCTCTTTTTACTGCTTCTATAACCTGTGCTCTTTAATATGGTTTGCACAATCTTGTACCCATCACTGCTTTTGTATGACTGTATCTCTTTTAAACAACAACAAAAAGAAATGCTATTATTATATTTCTCCTTTAAAACCACTCTTAAATATTCTGATATTTTAATCATTTGTTTATTGGTTGTGGTTTTAGTTTTTTATTGCAGTTTTTAATGTTGGCCACCTTGAACGTATTTAATAGAGACATGGCAGTTAAATGCAAAGGAGCGCCATATGGCATTTCTTCCTTTAGTTACAAAAAGATGTTGGTTCATTCTAGTTCTATGGCTACAATTTTGCAATTATGCTTACTGTTAATTTTTACACAGAAACATTCACATTAAAATGCTTTAAGTCTTTATTTTATTGACCTATCTACAGCGTTCTTTCCATTTCACAGACAGGAAACAGAAGCTCTGTGACAGTGACTTGCCTAAGGTTACATCCAGAGTTGTACTTGAAACAAGATATCTCACCTTAGCTCCAAAAACTGGCCATTTTACAATCATGTGAGCAAGGACTGAAACATCTCCATTACCTCCTTAGGAAGCAGACCCAGGCAAGACAAACAGCTGCACAGATACAGTGAAGTGATCTTTGTGACTGCTGGAAGCTTCAAGAAGTTGTGTCAAGATTGCAGAACCTACTTGCTTCTCTTAGAATAAACCCCAAGTGACATGTGATAACAACAAGCAAGTGAGCAGCCTTTGCAGAGGGAAACCACCTTTGTGAAATAATGCAGTCATCTTTCAATGAATATAGACTCCTTACTAATAACTGCAGTAGATGGGTGCTGTGAAATAATGTTGTATATTAACAGAGAAAATGAAGTCGAACTGGGCTACAAAAATAGCCAGAAGCAAAAGTCAGAATTAGGAAAGCACATAGCCTTAAAATTAGGATGTATACCAGTTCAGGACACAACAACACATTTCCTATTCAATGTTTGGCATTTTCTACTTTGGCATTTTATGCAAGCCAAAAATGACTTTTCTTTGTGAGAAAGCTGTATTGATGAGTAAGACATACACACATGGTTAATGTCTGTTACTTTGGAACATGTGGCATTTCTAGGGCTTGGCATTTGAGACAACAGATGGGGTGAAAAGGAATTTGCCTAGAGGGTTGGGGCATTACTTCCATTTCTTTCTTTTTTTCCCTAGCTCAGTGCTGCATTTTGTTTTGTTTTGTTCAAAGTCATGAATATACTGCCATTTTAAATATTACTGAAATCCAGTTTTTATATCTTAAGTTTAAAATTATTACATTACCTAAAATATTGCTGGACATTCAGGCACAGTAGATACCCTATTGTTCACCATAAATTTGGAAACTGTATTTATCACACATTAAGGCAAAATACTTGATGAGGTTGAGTACACTCAAGGTCTTGTTAAAAACATGAAATGTCACTATTTTCAAACAAGAAACATTATATGGTTGCACTTCGCTTTAAAACTAATTCCCACTTCGCTTTAAAACTAATTTCCCACTAATTATGTGAGAAATTCTTCAATAAAAAGTATTCGCCAAAAAGAAGCAAAACTTATTGAATCGGACAACAATACATTGTGAGAAGATTTAGATAAACTGGATGATATCAAACTGCAGTTCTATATGTCCAGCAAAGCAGCCAACATGCAATGCGCTTTACTGTAACCTACTGCTCTCCTACTGTTTATTTGCACTTTCTAAAAATCCCTCTCCCAACCCTCTGCAACTTATCTGGCAGCAGTGTAACAGCTGTGGCTGCTCCTTCCTAGAACTAGCTCCATTTCTGTTCCGGTACAAGTGTGGCACAAGGTCTTTTTCAGGGCTTATTTTGTAGCAGGAACTCCTTTTCATATTAGACCACATGCCACTTTGGAAGCCAATCCATCAAGAGCTTACAGGGCCTACTGTAAGCTCTAGGAGGACTGGCTACATCAGGGGTGTGTGGCCTAATATGCAAAGGAATTCCTGCTACAAAAAAGCCCGGTCAAGCTCAAAAGAACTTCCCTCGTTCACCCTTGCCATTTCATGTTGGGCCCAGAAGGAAAAGGAACAAACAAATGGGCAGCAAGGGGAGGAGCTGGAGCAGAAGCAACTGCTCACTACTGCCACAAGACATACAGTCTGTAAAGAAGTCAGCACACACAGCCAGTCCAGCCTTTCAGCATGTGGTTGGAGAGGTGGATGTAATCCCCTGCCAGACGCTTGTCTGAGCCCCCAAAGAAATTGAGAATCAGTCCTGAAAAGTGATTAACTCTGAGGCACAATGAACAAAGCAGAAATTTTACATATAAGAAGAGAGACAGAGAGAGAGAGCGCAAAAATTAGATCTTAATGCAGAGTATCCAAAAAATGACAACTGGGTTTTTTTTTTTTGTAAATCTTAGGTAACTTTAGCAGCTACTATAATATACAATGCAAGTTTGAGAAACAGCCTGAGAAACAGATTCATTTCTTCCCCTGGGAAGTGTTTGGTTTAATGACCACTAAGGAATTTCAATGATTCCTCGTTTTGTGTGGTGAAATTGGTGTTTTTACACTGAACTCATTCTTGATGGCAATATTGAAAATCTTGGAGCCACAATGGCCATCTACAGTTTATTCTTCTCTAGCACAGTCAAGTATTTTTACTATTCATGAATGTGTTTGGGGAAATAAAGAACCTAAGACAAGGTGAAATACTACACTATCGCTATATCAGATTTCAGTTTCCAACTCCTGAATTCTAGTTTATCTGTTCTTAACTCCTGTTGAATATAAGTATCACAGATAAACCACTTTCTTTGATGTAACTCAATCTCTGTTATACTTTTGCCATTAAGATGCTTCTCTGCTGCACATTATATTTAAATCCATATTTTTTATGCTGCCTTTCCACCCAATCAGGGTCCTCAAGGTATCAAACATAAAAACATTAAAACATTTGAACAATTAAAAACATTTTAAAAGATAAAATAATTCAATGAAAGCACATAAACAGCACCAGAGTGGGGCCAATAGAAGTTACTGGGTGTGTCCCAAACAAAACATAACAAAAGTCTTCATCACTGGCAAAAGACACCAATAGAGGGAGACAAATTAATATCCCTGGAGAGGGAGTTCCAAAATTTTGGTGCTATAATTGAAAAGGCCCTTTTTCAGGTTGCTACCCGCTTAGCCTCAGATGTCAAGGGCAACCAAAGCAGGGTCTCAACGGACCCAGTGACTTCTGTGTTTACAAAAACTCTGAGCAGAGAAACAGATTATTTTAGGGGAAAGCTATTGCCCATACACAGGTAAGCAGCCTTCCTCACACTTCTTTTTATACAACTTAATTTGAGATGTTAATGACAGTTCCATTATCAGCTGGCATATGAATGATAATTAGCCTTAATACAGAATGAGCTGTGCACTTGTTTTGGCTCTCAAGTGTTCCAGAAGACTCATTCCTTTCCTGGACTTGTCCTTCATCTCTTTGTCTGTTAAATGGCTGGCATGTCAAATTTATCCACTTGAATTTCCCCCAACCTTTAAAAATATTGTTTCAGGAGGCTTTCATTGCTTGGAGGGGGAGGATTTCCACTACTTGCTGTTGTTCATGTTTTGAACTTAAGTAATGGTTTTATATTTAAGTATTTATTTTACTATGAGACTCTTCAGAAACTGCCCAGTAATGACTAACAAACAGTATACCATATACATTTTAAAAGAAGTAAATAAAATCTGATTCATAACCCCATGCCATTAATAACACTCAAACACATGGTTTTAGTATTACAGAACAAATGCCAGCTTTTGTTTTTGATGGTGGCATATGACAGGAATTAATATATGGAAATCAATGAACAGGTTGATACTGGCTTCACAGTAGCAGTTACACTGAGCCTCAAGGATCATGGAACTGTATTCTGCCTTCTCCTTCATTTTACAACTGCTGTGTATCAGCCTAGTGCAATACCACCAACTGTATCCTATTTCACAGAGATACAGCCAAACCTTTTTGAATCTTAAAAAAGAGGGGAGAAAGCATTTCAACAGAAAAAAAAATACATGTCATCTCTCTACTACCTATTCCAGGCTAGGAGTTGTATTAGAACAGGGGTGGGGAACCTCTGTCCCAAAGGCTGTATGTGGCCCTTGAGGTCACTTGGTGTGGCGCTCAGGGATTGATGGGCCGAACCGAGCCATGTGACAGACTCCCGGGGGCCTGGCTGGCCAGTGAGAATCGTGGGACCCAGCTGCGCTGTGCAGCAGCCTCCCCAGGGCTAGACAGGGATCACAGGGCCCAGATGTACTGTGTAGCAGCCTCCCTGGGGCCTGGCTGGCCAGCCAGAATTGCTGCAGGGCCTGGAAAAGTTACTGTCACAATTCAGGTAAGTTTCCCCCTCATTTCTTTATTTCCCTTTCTTTCCATTTCTTCCCCCCATTTCTTTGTTCCCCTTTATTACCCTTTATTCCCATTTCTTTACTTATTAATTATCCAAGATGGTGTGGCCAAATATGCTAATGAGTGCGTGACCTAATATGCCAATATTAGGGGATGTGGTCTAATATGCTACTGAGTTCCTGCTGGGTACTGCTGGGCCCAAGGTAGGAAATCTTCAGGATGAGCTCCAGACAAGAGATCTCTCTCCTCTTGGAGAAAATAACTGCTTTGGAGGGTAGACTCTATGGGATAATATTCAGCTGAGGTCTCTCCTCACCTCCCCAACATCTAGCTTCCGTCAACTCTACCACAAAATTTCCAGGAATTCCCCAACCTGGAGCTGGCAACCCTAGTCAGGACCAGACCCAATGAGTTCTCCCTCAAAGGCCAAAATAGGCTTAGAAAGGGCCTCCTCCCCTTGCATCTTACTGACAAAACCAAGCTTGGTTGAATAGCTACAGACACTGAGGGAAAGTAAAGTCAATCTTAAAACACTCCATATTCTCCTTCTTTACCTAGAATAAAATGTCATTGTTCTGCTACCAAGGAATGTCATTTTTTGTCCATGTCTCTCTAGCTGTTTGGTTCCTCAGAGGTAGAGGGGGAGAAACCTTCAGCCAAATGAGGGAAGGCTTTTCTGTGGCTTTCCTCCTTCCTTCCTCAGCCAACTGAGAGAAGGCTTTTTAAAATCTCATCTGCAAAATCAGTGCCAATTGAGAGAAAGCTTCTTGTGGCTGTTTCCCTCCTCCCCCCTCCATCAGCCAATCAATGGAAGGCTTTCTTTATCTCCTTTGCAAAGTAGTATCAATTGAGGGAAGGCTTTCTGTGGCTGTTTCCTCCCTCAGCTAACCAAGGGAAGGCTTTATCTCCAATATGAATCAGTGCCTCAATCCTCATCCAATGGAATGCAACAGACCTTGAGTGGCAGTTGACAGGCCAATGGTTTATTCAGTGCACCCCACAGTCAATGGGAAAGCTGGATTTGGCCACTACCACAGGGCTTTAGTTATATAAAGGATATATAATATATCACTGTCTATATATCAGAAAGAAATGGTAAGTGAAAGCTGGTTGTAAAAACCCATCCAAACAGGAAAAAGCTGTGGCAGTGTCTTATTTGCACATGAGCTATGGCCATCTTTTTGTGTCTGAGGAACTGGTATAACAGAAAACAAATACTTCCAAGATCTTCCCATGAATAAAAATCCAGAAATGTGAGGGAACAGCAATTAAACTTCGCAATTTCCACCAAATTTTTTTTGAGAGTGCTGAACCACTGAACCCCTAGCAATATATTTTCATCTATAATTTGCACCAAAACACTTTTCAGCTGATCTAGGCCATGAGGTCAATATATATAAAGTTAAAGTTTTGTTGCTCCTTCACTCAATCAGATATGGCTCTCTTCAAAAAATGATGCAATACACATTTTGGCTCCTACTTTTTTCCTTTAAATTGAAGAGTAAAATAATTTTCATTATTTCATCTTCAGTGTCAGTTCCCAAGACAATCTATAGGAAGGCGGAAGACTTGCCTTAATTCCCTGCCCTTGCCACTTCACATAAACTTGTCTTTGACAGGATATAGTAATGACAGCATGTATTGGATCTACAGGAATACGGCAAGCATCTCCATTGCACAAATTATTTTTATCTTCTTCCTTTCACCAAAGAATACTACTGAGATGCAACAATCTTTTGATCTCCTGTGTCAGCTCATGGGGTTCTGCAAGACTACTGAAGACCAGAAAGAGCTGGATCTGGCAAAAACAAAAGCAAAGGGTAAAAAAACAGATACTGAAAAATGTTTGAGAGTCAGGACTACTGCAAAAGCTCTGTCATTGTATCTGATTTCCTTTGGTATCATCTTCAATATCTCTGCAGTATTTCCCTTCAGTTGACTGCCTATCATCTCATTCTTTTATCTAGAATTATCTAGACTATACCTGCTGAATCCCATAATGCCTTACATTTAATTTTACTGGGAACTCAGAGGATATACAAGGGTCAAAAAGATGTATATAATTTCACAAATGCAGTGCACTGTGAAAAGATACATTGAATGTTAAAGGTGATGGCTGGATACAGAAAGTATGTCTTGACCACCTGTTGCAAATAACAATAGGCATGCATGCACACAGACACATAAATAAGTTTACTTAAAGGAATGAGCGAAGAAGGATTCCACTATGCTCTATGCTAATCCCCTTCTGCATGTAGTGCAGTGTCCTGTATGTGCAGATGTGCATGCACTGTGCCCCACATTACTATAAATTAATCTGTAAAGATAGTCTTAAATGAACAAGGCAATGCATGGTAATAATGGGTGCAGATTATTATTCTTACAGTGAAGATAAAGTTTGTTCTACAACTCTAAAAACATATGTTTCTTACTATTTCAAAAAGTTTTTAAAAATCAATGAATTTATAATAGTGTTATATGTTTAGTTTGGTAGACTATAAGTAGAAGTATATTTCAATATGAATACTGAACACTGTTGAGTTGAGGAGAAATTAAAGAATGTATAAGATTAATGCATACAGAATGTATAAAATTAATGTTATAGGGTGGCCATAATAGCTGGAGGCCAGCCAGGGACACCTTGAGGGGGGAATGATGTCGAGATGCAGGACAGGAACCCGGAAGTGACCGACAGGCTGCTTCAGCCGGCCGCTGCGCCGGCCCCCTGGGTCCCACAACGATGGGGCCGATGCCACAGGGACGGGCTCGAAACACTCTATAACCCCTCAAAAAAACAGCAGTCTAGCTCGCTTCCCCCAAGCCCTGCCGCCATAAGCCTCAAGGGGGCTCATTTTGCGGCATCTCCCGGCGGGAGGGTGGCACCCGCACGGGACACATATCAAATGAAAGAGGGGGCGCAGGGCTATCAGAAACAGCCGGTGGAGGGAGTCGGGAGCCCACCCCACTGGGAAGGAAGGAAGGAAGGAAGGAAGGAAGGAACGAAGGAAGGAAGGAGGGAGGGAGGGAGGGAGGTAGGAAGGAGGGAGGGAGGTAGGAAGGAGGGAAGGAAGAAAGGAAGGAAAGAGGGATGGAGGGAAGGAAGGAAGGAGGGAGGAAGGAAGAAAGGAAGGAGGGAGGGAAGGAGGGAAGGAAGGAAGGAAGGGAGGAGGGAGGGAGGGAAGGAGGGAGGGAGAAAGTGAAGGAGGTAAGGAAGGAAGGAAGAAAGGAAGGAAGGAAGGAGGGAGGGAGGGAAGGAAGGAGGGAGGGAGGGAAGGAGGGAAGGAAGGAAGGAGGGAGGGAGGGAGGAAGGAGGGAGGGAGGGAGGGAAGGAAGGAAGGAGGGAGGAAGGAAGAAAGGAAGGAAGGAGGGAGGGAGAGAGGAAAGGAAGGGAGGAGGGAGGGAAGGAAGGAAGGAAGGAAGGAAGGAAGGAAGGAAGGAAGGCCGCCCCCTCCCGCCAGCCGCCCCCCGCTTTCAGCCCCCTCCCTCCCTGCCTGCTTACCTTCTTCCAGGGCGGGTGGCGGCCTCCCCTCCGGGTGGGTGGGCTGGTCGGCGCTGGCCTTCGCTGGTCGCTGGAGGCCCTCCGGAGTCTCTGGAGGGCCTCCAGCGACCAGCGCCGGCCTCTCCGCGGCCTCCGCTGGTCGGCGCTGGTCGCTGGAGGCCCTCCGGAGTCTCTGGAGGCCCGCCAGCGACCAGCGCCGGCCTCTCCGCGGCCTCCGCTGGTCGGCGCTGGTCGCTGGAGGCCCTCCGGAGTCTCTGGAGGGCCTCCAGGGACCAGCGCCGGCCTCTCCGCGGCCTCCGCTGGTCGGCGCTGGTCGCTGGAGGCCCTCCGGAGTCTCTGGAGGCCCGCCAGCGACCAGCGCCGGCCTCTCCGCGGCCTCTGCTGGTCGGCGCTGGTCGCTGGAGGCTCTCCGGAGTCTCTGGAGGGCCTCCAGGGACCAGCGCCGGCCTCTCCGCGGCCTCCGCTGGTCGCTGGAGGCCCTCCGGAGTCTCTGGAGGGCCTCCAGGGACCAGCGCCGGCCTCTCCGCGGCCTCCGCTGGTCGGCGCTGGTCGCTGGAGGCCCTCCGGAGTCTCTGGAGGGCCTCCAGCGACCAGCGCCGGCCTCTCCGCGGCCTCCGCTGGTCGGCGCTGGTCGCTGGAGGCCCTCCGGAGTCTCTGGAGGGCCTC
Organism: Heteronotia binoei; assembly: GCF_032191835.1. Classification (NCBI taxonomy): domain Eukaryota; kingdom Metazoa; phylum Chordata; class Lepidosauria; order Squamata; family Gekkonidae; genus Heteronotia; species Heteronotia binoei. Next base: position 34,760,628 of record NC_083229.1, read on the forward strand.
CAGCGACCAGCGCCGGCCTCTCCGCGGCCTCCGCTGGTCGGCGCTGGTTGCTGGAGGCCCTCCGGAGTCTCTGGAGGGCCTCCAGCGACCAGCGCCGGCCTCCGCCGCCTCCCCGGCCTCCGCCACCACCGCCGGGCCCCGCGCGCGGGCGGGGAAGGCGGCGAGGGAGGGAGGGAGCGTCCCCGCGCATGCGCAGAGCCCGCCACAATCGCCCTGCGCACGCGCAGGGACGCTCCCTCCCTCCCTCGCCGCCTTTCTCGCGCGCGCGGCCCACCGGCTCTCTGGCTGCCTAAACCGGGACCTCTAATGGTCCCGGTATAGCCAGCCCAGGAGCCGGGAATTGGGGGCCAGAACCGGGACTTTCCCGGGAGACCGGGACAGTCTGGCCACCCTAGTTATGACTCAGGGTTTCCTCCCTCTAAATTGTACAGTATTTTAATAGTTGCAGCATGAACTTACTTCCCCAGCAAACAGTATGTTGAATACATGCTGCTCCTAACTTGGGCAGCAAGCTTATGGTGATAATAGTATAAATTGCGTTCTATGAACTAGGTTGGACTCCAGTTTTTCAAAAGCAGAATACAAAGGCAATAATCTATGTTTTATGTTCAGTTTTTAAATTCTGATAAAAAGTTACAGCACAGGTTTCGCTAGGCTAACATTAATAACGAAAGAAAAAGGTTTGAATCCAGTGTCACCTTTAAAACCAAAATAGTCCCAGGGCCTCCCTGGGAGAAACTGTCAACTTGTCCCTTTCTTCTGGGACCTTCCCAGTGGAGTTGAAGGAAGAAGTGGTTTGTCCACTCTTAAGGAAACCAACATTGGACCCTACAGTCCTGGCCAATTACTACCCAGTTTCAAATCTTCCATTTATAGGTAAGGTAGTTAAGAGGGTGGTGACTGAACAAGTTCCAGGCTTTCCTGGATGATGCATCCATCCTTGATATATTCCAGTCCAGTTTCTGCCACAGCCCCTGGACAGAGGTGGAGCTGGTTGCCCTCACAGATGACCTCCAGAGACACCTGGATTGGGGTGGGTCGGTGCTGCTGTAGCTTTTAGATCTAACAGTGGGTTTTGACATGGTCAGCTACAATCTTATGACCCAATGCCTTGCCGCCACAGGAGTTTGGGGGATTGCCTTACAGTGATTTTCCTCCTTTCTCCACAGTCATGAACAGAGAACGGTGCTTGGTGAGCAGATCTCCCCGCAATACCCACTTGAATATGGAGTGCAGCAAGGGGGCAATTCTCTCGCTTATGTTAACATCTACATATGTCCCCCCCCCCTTCCAGCTGATCTAGGGTTTGGGCTGAACTGTCACCAATATGCGGATGACACCCAGCTCTATCTATTGTTGGACAGCTGCCTGGATTCTGGCCGAGATGCCAGAATCTGGCCAGGATGCTGGAGGCCATGGCTGGATGGTTGCAGCACAGCCGGCTGAAGCTTAATCCAGTGAAGACAGAGATCCTGTACCCGAGCTGGGGTGGGGTTGAGTCAGGTATCAGGCTTTCAATCTTGGACAGTGCATCAGTTCTGCCTGCCCAGAAGGTGAAGAGCCTGTAGATTATCCTGGATGCCTCACTTTCTATGGAGGCCCAGGTCACCATAATTGCCAGGTTGGCCTCTGAACATCTTCGGCAGATCAGGCAACTGGTACTCTACCTCTCTTCCTAGGTTACAATGACCCATGCAGTGATCACTTCCAGGCTTGATTACTGTAACTCACTTTATGCAGGTTTGCCTTTGGGGTTGATCCAGAAACTCCAGCTAGTGCAAAATGTGGTGCCTGCTGACTGCACTGCCTGTGCAGGTTTGCATTTGGCCAGTACTACACTAATTGCACTGGCTACCAATTGAGTACCAGGTCAGTTTCTAGGTGCTAGCACTGGTCTTCAAAGCACTGCATGGCCTGGGACCAACATATCTGAGGGACCACCTCTGTCGATATGTGCCCCAAATAGCCTTATGCTCAGCAAATCAACATCTGTTGGTTGTCCCCGGCCCAGAGGATGTCCACTTAGACCTCACTAGTGCCACAGCATTCTCTGCACCAGCCCCAGCCTGGTGGATCATGCTCCTACTTGAGATAGACAGGTTGCTTACCTGTAACTGTAGATCTTCAAGTGGTCATCTGTGCATTCACACTCATGGGATAGACAGGAGGGGGGTAAGTTGTTCCCACATTGAGTATAGGTATCTAGCCATGCACGCGGCATAGTTAGATACCTTTACTCCCAGCGCCCCAGCAGAGTAGAACTTCCTCTCGACATTATCCAGCTTCTTTCCCTCCTTGTCTGGTGGAGAGGAGTGCGTCTTGCGAGCCTTCAACGAGGAGGAAACAACCACCGAATTTGGCTTTGGGTGTGTAAAGAGGAACTCAGCCCTGGACTCTTGGACGGTACATATGGTCCAACCTTCTCGATTACACTGGCGTAGAAGCAGGCTTCGCCCAGGGCTCCTTCACCACCTGTAGGATGACCTTTGTCACCGGCAGGGCAACCGCTGTAGGCGTATCCCGTTGCATGATGTCGAATACGTTATCGTCTACAACGGGTTGCGGCTGTGTCACTGGAAGCGAGAGGGAGAGTGCCATCATCTTCACCAGGTCCCCGTAAGACTTCAGATCCTCCGATGTGAGATGGGAAGATCCTCAGTTGTATGAGACACTGGTGAAGGTTCCAAAGCCCGGTCCAGATTGTCGGTACCGACCTCAGAGTCCGACAATGAAGACTCTCTGCATAGAGAATGTTCTGAGAGCACCGGCGCTGACTCTCTGACGGGTGACCGGATCAACACCGATGACCGAGGTTGGACTTCCTCCACTACCATGCCGCGTTTGTCAGGCGGGACAGAGATCGATGCTGAAGGACGCCGTCTAGAGTGTTGAGACAGCCTGGACATATGGGATGCCTCGGACTGCTGGTCCCAGTCTGCGAACTCGCGAGGAGGGTACCATTGGTACAGTGGGTAGGGATAAGCGTAAGGAGGCCATTGGCACTGCTCCCATGGTGGAATCGGAGGGAAGCGACGAGCTACTGTAGTCGGTTCCAGCTCCCTCCAGCCTCTCGCCTGATCCATCGGTGCCGAAGGCTCCATCGGCGCCGACACCTCCACCTCTGAGACCGGGCTGCTCTTATTGCAATGCCTGGACCCTGAAGAGTGGGAGCGCTGAGTGAGGTCAATCTCTTGCTCTGATGCCGATAGGCGTAGCAGTGAAGCACTGCCTCTCGACACTGAAGGGCTACGATGCGGGGACACCAAGATCTTCCTCGGTGGAGCTGTCAATGTCGAAGCGTCATGCGAAGGTGAAGGAGTGCAGGATGGTCTCTTCTTCCACTTCTGCTTCGATTCCATCTTCTTTGACACAGATGATTGGGTCCCCGAATCATCCCAAAGCTTTTTTGCTGGGGTGTCCACTGACCCTTCAGAAGGCTGTTTCGTGGAACGCCTGCGCTCGACCAGCATCTTGGTCCTGATCGGCAAAGCCTCAGCTGATGTGACCGTCAGGGCCGTGGTCTCCCCCAACGGTACCGACGGGCCCGATGCCATCTTTTGAGGACGAAGTGCCGACTCGACCAAAGCCGCCGAAAGCCTCGCCGCTCAATTCTTACGAGTTTGCTTGGAGAAAGACAGTGCGTGCAAGAATCGACGCAATGTCCCTCGCCCAGACAGAGGAGACAGAGGGAATGGCTGTCGGGGGGGGGGCAATCTTCTTCCCACAGGAGTGGCACCTCTTTAAAAAATCCCAGTGTCTTTCCATAGACACCCAGGAAAAAACCCCACCCAGGAAAGTCTCTGAGGGGGAAAACACGGGGGGAAAACCGAGCCCCGAAGGGCAAGTCCAACAAACTTTTTTTTAAACAACACTATCTAGCAACTAATTAACTAACTACACTAAGAAAATATCAAACAGGTTATATACAACAGGGAAAAAGCAATCTAAGATTACTTTACCGACCGGAGACATGAAAGGAGATCCTCTCAGCACAGCGGTCAAAAAGGAACTGGCGGGATCCTCGTGCTAGCACCGGCGAGCATGCGCACTGGACGCCTGCGCATGCCTGTTGGTGCCGAGCGTGAAAAAATCCCGGGCTTTTTAGGTACCGATTCGGGGATCGGCGCAGGCGCTCTATCCCATGAGTGTGAAGCACAGATACCACGAAGAAGATCAGAGTCCTGTTGAACCTTCTACTGTTCTGTAGGGCTTGTAAAAAGGAGCAGCTTGACCAGGCCCCTATATGAGGCAGTAGGCATTTAATTGTCGGCCTCCCTTGCAGAAGCTCTCCATCTTTAGGCAGCCCAGATTGAGTAGATCTAGTAGGCCCAGCAGCTTTGAGATCTTGATTTATCAGAATCAAACATTTTACTACTTGTAAAAGAAAAAAGGGAATGCATAAATTGCCCCCCCCCCCCCGTTCCACAGTATTAGCAGTTGCTTTCAGTGGGCACCGTGAAAGAACAGGAAAAAAAATATCCTCCAAGGTCCCATAAGAATAAGTAAAAGAAAAATACATCTTTACATAACTTGGCAATGCAACACTTCTGATTTCAGAATAATGATAACTTTTTAAAAAGGACTGATAATACAATGTTAATTGATGTTATTAAATAACATCAATTAATGATTTATTAATATCCCTAAATACTTTTCTCTTTTAAGCCATAGGACATCCTCTAGAAACAAGTTGATACATTATTTATCTATGGGATTATTTCTATAACCAGAAAAACCACCTATATTGAAAAATTTGGGACAGGAGGAAGTGGTGAAGCTCCTGCTAGCTCAGCAGCAGCAGCTGAGGAAAATCTGGTTGTTTCTCCTCTACTCACAAAAGCTCCCTAAGGTCTATGTGCATTCAGAGGTATGAGTCCTTGCATATAAGCCAAAAGGCAACAGCCAAAGGGTTCTTGGCCAATGTTCCCTCTCAGCTCCACAGAGAAGTGAGCAAAAATTCTACCTCATGACCAAAAAAATCCTAGTAGCATTAAAGCTGTGAATGAGTCTATATTTGACTATTATGTTAAATTAGTTTTAGAAGATTATTTCCATAACCTTGCAGAAATCTCAGAATGAATTCTATTAAACTATATTTAAACTATGTTTTAAGAATAATTTAAAAGTTATAAGAGAAAACAGAATCAGGTCAAATTTCATTACAGAAAATATCTTCCACAGGCCTCAAGATAACAGGTCTACCTGCCCCGTTCCACTATATTGGTAGACCTGGCTTCCAGAGAAGAAGTTACCCACCCCAGTCCACTATTTTGGCAGACCTGGCCTTGGACTGTCACCCTGCACAGAGTCTTAGAAAACATACCAGCACTGGGGAGGGGGAATCTCTTGCAGTCTACTTTGCTGTTGTTTTTAGTGAAATATGACATCCAGCATTACAGGTTAAGTATAACAGTGGAACAATCACTGTCAGAACACTGACTAGCAAACAGGAAGTTGCTTAAGTGTTAATCAACCGCCCTAAACTACTTATTTATTACAGTATTTATATCCCACTTACCCTGTGGCTCAAGACAGCTTACTAATTATATTGAAAACCATAATAGGGGTATGAAAAAAATCCAATGTGGACCATAGGCTATAATGGAGACTCAATCCAAGAGCATCTGGGGCTCTGGGGGGAGGCTGTTTTTTGAGGTAGAAGCACATTTTCAGCAAAGCTGCTGATGCCTCTTCCCCCCCAAACCCACAAGTATCAAAAAGATTGCAGCTGAGGGTCCAATTCTATGGGCTCCGGAAGGAGGTGCACACCTTCCATCGTTTTCAATTGAGGGGAAAAATGCCTTCTAGTGGGCTCAGCTCCCTGTCAGTGCACACATGCACTGGGCCTCCCCTTTATTTCAGCAACAGAAGCTGCCTCTGCCACCATAACCACCATCATCTTCTTCTTCTCTCCCCACCTCTCTTGCTCTTTCTTCGCTACAGTGCTGGAGAAGTAGCTCTTTGGGAGGAGGGAAGGAAGAAGAAGGGAGGGAGAAAGTCATTGGGTGTATGAAATGGTGGTGGCGGAAGTCAGTAATGGAAAAGGGCATTACGGGAAATATAGGAACAGAAATGCCAAAGTGTAACTGTGGGAATAGGCAAGAGGGACTGGAAGGAGGGGCATGAAAGGGAAGGGTTGAAGTGGGTGCATTGGGGTGTGTTTGGAATTGTGCTTGGAAAGCCATAAGGAGAGGGAAAATATAACTGTTGGGAGGAGGGAATCTGCTGAGTGTTTGTGTTTTGGGGGTGGTGAAATGCAAGAACAGGGATGTAGTTGGAAGCTAAGATAAAACAGGAGTTTTGAGCCATCTAAAAGACCTAATGAGATTTTGTTGTAAAATTTTTTATCCTCTAGGTGTACCTTGCTTTTCTCCCCAAATTTGGAGCCAAAGCAATTTATTAGTATCCTACTCTGTCTCCATGTTTTTGTTCTCACAACAACTGTGCAGAATACGTTAGGTTGAGAGAATGACTGGCCCAAAGTCACCCAGCACCTTCCATGTTAGAGTAGGGCTTATGAATCTGGTCTTCCAGTTGTTGGTCCCATGCTTGAACCTCAGCACGATGGAATGTATGTGTGTCTTTGTGGAAGGTCATATCTAAGTGGGACTGAAGTGTGAGGAAAGGAGTGATCAGTGGTCAGACTTGAGATTTGGAGGAGAGTGGATTGGTGTGGCTGAATCACACAGAGGTGCTGAGAGAAAAGGGCTGATTTAGGAGTTCTGGGCATTGACAGGTGGCTGGTAAATCTGAAGAGGGTTCATTATGTCTGTGGTGGATTGAGCAAGTGTTGAGAGTGGGGCCTCCAGTTCCTTGGAGAGTTAATGTTATATGTGTACTCCAGATTTTGATGCAGTAATTCAGACCAAGAGGTGTCAGTTATCAAGGATTATTAAATAAAGGAAATTCTGTAAGAGTATTAATGTTTAAAGCAAGTTTGTATTTTGAGTAAAAAAATATTGTTAATTGGGTCTGCCTGTGTCCTTTATAAAGTCCATATCTCCAATATCTGGTAGATTTTATAGCACACACGTCCTGGCCTGACAAAGTGACATTTTATGTCTAATCCGGCCCTTGTAACAAATGAATTTGACTCTTCTGAACTAGGGTAAGTCCTAAAGGGTGAACCCAGGGTGGCAGATTTGGAGGACATCACCTCTCTCTCACCCATCCTGGTATTTTCTAGAAGCCACTTTGTTCTCAGGAGAAAGGTGGGGTACTTTTAATTAAACAAATGCCAGGTATAGAATGGCCCCAGTATTTGCCATCTTTTAAAAATTATAAATGATTAAACAAATAAGAACTAATTAAAGCAAATTGCAACAGATCTCTCTCCCTCTTTCTCTCTCTCATTTATCTTCCACTGCATAGACTTTCCAAGTTCAAATATATCAAAAGCAATGTATTTGGGCCTCTACATTATCCCCAGCTATCTTTGAACATGTTGCAAAGTTTATCTTTCCTATCTTTTCTTGTCTCTAGTTCATCCTTCTTCCAGTATCTTGCAGCGTTATCGACACTGTGTCTTTGTGTTTATAACCTTAATTGTCAAATAGGTTTTAAAGACCTTGAGTGAATAAAGTGGAACAATATTAAGGAATTACAAAAATGCCATGCAGAGCTAAGCTGGCATGCTGTTTGGATCAGTGACTCTGGCAAATGTCTGCGATTCCAAAACAGCAGCATAAACCTCTGGTACTTGGAACCTGCAGTACCTCAGTGGATATGGCTTTGCACATGGGTGTTGCTATGGGCACCAGAGCAGAGGAGCCAACCATGAAAAAAGGTTGCCAGTGGGAAACAAAAGAGGGAGGAAGCCCAAAGGATATAAATGGATAGCTGCCAATTAAAATTACAGTGCAGAAATCTTGCTAGTTATCAATGATAGATTTCACTGTACTGCAGCTTAACAGACAAGAAAACGTCCTTTGAGGTTCAAATGTAACCTAGAGATCTCTGACTTTTTAGCATGCCGGGTCCAGATGGTACTTTTTTTGCTTCATGTTGTGATCAAGAGGCAGAAAGGGCATTTCTAAAAACAGTGGCAGTGAAAAGCAAGCACAGATCAAAGAATACGAGGGTCTTCTAGGCCTGTCCTAGAATGAATTGTATCATTGTCACTGGTAATCCTCTCCACAAGGTACATAGGGTGAAAAGAATAATGTTTTCAAAATAAGCACACTCGAATGCAGTTAGGAATTATTTGTACAACTGTTTAGGATCTATGTCCTAACAGGGATTGAAAAAAATTGCTTTTAAAGGTCAGTGTGTTACTTACAAAATGTAAGAAATACATAGTAAAAATAAGAGTCTCAATAGTGACTCCATACCACTCTGCTGTCCAGCACGCTGAATTAACTTCATTTTGCTTTTTATATTTTACAGTTCTGCGATTTCTTTTCTTGTATTTAAATAAGGAAAACATACAGCTCATTAAATGCTATTACTAACAGATCATCTTTTTTTTCCCAGCATTGCTGATAATTGTAGCTGCTCCCATGACAAACCTAAAAGAAAGTGACATAAGGATACAAAGTCGAACAAAAACAAGTCATCCTCTGATGAAACATGGAAAATATACACAGTAGAGAGCAAAATGGGAAAAATATTCTAAGGGCCTGCACATAAGATAAGGCTGCCTTGGGGGGCAGCTTGAACTTGCGGTCTTGGCCATTTATGCAGGATTTTACAGAGCCATCTATTACAGTATTCAACAAAAAGGAATACTTCAAAAAGCTTCTATTTTAAAGCTGGAAGTATAATAATTTTGTAAGTCAAAATTTGGAAGTGTTCCCAGTTTTTGGCAGAAAAATGATAATACTGGGCATATCATTTTAAAGTGGAATCTCAAGGAAGTTAATTCAGACGACAAGGTCATTTTTAGACATTTTCCCTCCTTATGTTTTGGACTGAAAATAATTCCCAAATCCTATTATTTGAAGCAGGGGTACTTACCATGTCAATCCATGCCTCCCTTGATACATGTGCTACCTCTGAGATAGAGCAATTTTTAAAAAATAAAAATAATTCTCTGAGATAGATACACACACACATTTTCAGTAACATAATTTTTAAGGAAACCGCCCCCCCCCAACAGTTTATAGCAAGTATTTGAATTCTGCCACTAAACGGTACCCTTGAATCCATTATTTAAGCTACACCACTTGCTCATACAACTTTCACAACTATGAAAAAATTCAAAATTGTTCTTAGTAGAACAAAACTGGATTTCTATGGCCATCATACTACATTGATATCCCCTAGTTGACGTCTACTAGTTGCACAGAGATTAACCTGGATGCTGGCCTGGAGCTCTGGCCCTTGAGCCACTGTATTTCCACATGAGCACATGAACATGCCTTATCCATTAGCTACCTTGGTCCATCAAGGTCAGTATTTTTGACCCAGTCTGGCAGTGGCTCTTGGACAGAGGTCTTTTCACATCACTTGTCACTTGATCCCTTAACCAGAGAGGTATTGATATCCAGAGAGAGACCCCTGGCTTAATACCCAAACAATGCACCCCTGAAATGTGATATTGCAATGTAACCCTAGAATATTAATATGACACAGCAATGCCCATTTGAATTGGAATGGTCTTTCTTGTGCATAAGTGAGACAAATCCAGTTACCTCTAGGCCCCAAGCAGGCTGGCATGATGCCAAGTCTGGCTCACAGACTGGGCAAACGTGGTGGCTCTGCTGAAAGGCTAAAGAGCATCCATTTTTCTGCTCCTGGAAATGAAGAATTCCGGAGCTGTAAAAGTTCCTTCACTCCTCTAGCCTTTGTGTTTTTCTGCTGTCTTTTCCTGAAAAATAACAGAACGTTTGTATATATGTTCTGTTATTCTTCAGGAAAAGACAGCAGAAAAACACCAAGGCTAGAGGCCAAGGGCCATCTTGTGTGAATGTGTGGTATACCTTTAAACTGGTCTCACATTTCTGCCAGGGAATCTGACTTCTAATAGAATTTCTATTTTTCTTTAATTATTGCTAAGACTATCAAAGTCAACCAATCTCCTGAACACTTGATGGATGCCTATCCATGTTGATATTTAGGACAAAATCTATCACTTTTGGTGAGCTTCAAAGAAGCCAGCCTTTGGCCAAAACAGGGCCATAAAAACTCATTTGGTCAGTGTAACTAAAATTCCTCTATTGATGTATGGGTCTATGACACAATGATCTCTTACTTAATATTCAACATATGACACCCCGATTTTCCATTGGTGTGACACTCTGCTTCCTCATTGGGTAATTGAATCGCTTGATGTAACGTAACTGACCCTAGAAAAAAGGCAATCCTACCTGTCAGGATTAGATTTCTCCACCCTCCCTCCATCCAAGAATTTTCCCATCCTCCCAGGGTCCTTCCCTCCCTCCCTCCCTTCCTGCCTTCATCCCCCCCCCCTTCTTCTCAAGAGAAATTTCCCTCGAGAGGCCTAGTGTTTCCCGACTGAGCCTACTCTGCAAAATCTAGGTATTGTATCACCTCTCCCCCATCTACACTTATTCAGCTAACCACTGTATTCCTCTTGTATGCTTGAAATTGTTTGATTGGGATGTAACTATTTGAAAACCAATACCTATAATAAAATCCATTATTAAACCAAAGGATTTTCAGTGGTCTATCTCCGTAAACATTGAGAGAGATCCTGCTTTACCCTCACCTCTCAGTAGCCTACCATTTTGAGCTAAGAAATATTAATATTCCCCAATAAAAGGTTAGTTGAGGGTAGTAAGAGTATACCAAGTAGATGCTCTACTACTGAGCTATGGCCTTTCCTCAAAGTCAACATGCAATGGGACCAACGTCCTGACTCTGCTTTTATCATTTTGTCATTACAGTGGTCACTGATCTTTCTTGTTTTAAATAATCCCCCTTATAGTTGGCAGTTTACTTACCATGCACCTACTCCGGGCTGTTCACACACCTAGTTCACGCTCTGCCTTATTATTTATTTATTTATTTGCTTACTCTTTCTGCTTATATTTTCCCCTCCCCCATGATATTCTTTCTACTTCTTTCTATTCGTCTCTTCTCCACGATCATGGGGCTCAGCAGATTACAACATATGATAAAGTTTAATATACAGTTAAAACCAGTAAAATACAAATTCAAACTTTAGTCAGGTGGCATATGAGCTGTAACACTGTTCCTGGGGAGAGGAGGAAACAGAAAGCTATATAAGAACTCTCGGCTCACCCATAAAATTGATAGTACAGTTCCATTTTGTGGGACCTGAAGAACTGAGTGAAGTCTCACAGGGCCTGGATCTTGTTCAGAAGTGAGTTCCACCAAGCTGGGGCTATCACTGAGAATGATCTAGCCCTGGTGAAGGCCAGGCGAATATTCTTTGGCCCCAGAATTGTCAGCAATTTGTTTGATGTAGTGGTTGAGTGCATTGACTCTTATCTGGGAGAACCGGGTTTGATTCTCCACTCCTCCACTTGCAGCTGCTGGAACGGCCTTGGGTCAGCCATAGCTCTCAAAGAGCTGTCCTTGAAAGGGCAGCTTCTGTGAGACATCTCTCAGCCTCACCTACCTCACAGGGTGTCTGTTGTGGGGGAGGAAGGTAAAGGAGATTGTAAGCAGCTTTGAGACTCTGAGATTCAAAGTGAAGGGTGGGGTATAAATCCAATATCTTCTTCATCATCATCTGATGATGATCCGTAAAGCTTTTTGGGGAGTATGCCAATTATGTTCTTGCTTTATTCCTTTCATATGGAGCAGGAATCTACTGACCATATCCTTCCAATAAGCATGGCTGTCATGTTGTATGTACAGGGCCAACACAAGTATTTACCATATTAGTACAGGTCTGGTACATGTGGAATACAGCTGGATTTTGCAGGATTTGTATGCATGTTAGGTAAGTTGCTCCTGTTCACACAACGTGATTACTGCACATATCAGGAGGATCACAGGCAGCAACTGATGTAGTTGGTAGGCTCCTGATACACAAGTGTTTCCCTAATTCTTCAGACTTTCACAATTTGCTACTTGTTTTTCTCTCCACTCTCAGTTTTCTGCAGTTGACCAAAGGCTGTCATTCTTCTACCATTTTCACCTTCAGCCAGATGCTTCAGCCTAACCAGCTTGCTATAAAAGTGAGCGACAAACTATGTATCTTCTCTCACTAGAGCAGGGGTCCCTAACATTTGTAAGCCTGTGGACACCTTTGGACTTCTGACACAGCATGGTGGGTTGCAGCCTCAAAATGGCTGCTGTAGAAGGTGGGGCCAACCATGAAATGTCAGGGAATGACTTTAACAGCAACTCTTCAACATTCCAAGTAGAAGCTCTTTTTAACATGCCTTTTGAAATGAACATATTGTCTAAAATATTTTCTTGCCTACCTTCAGTAATGCAGTAAGATTCCTTGTGCTATGGTGGCAGCAGCTACCAAAGCACATTTTTAAAAATCTGCAGTTTTTGCAGAAAAAGCCCAGCAGGAACTCATTTGCATATCAGGCCACACCCCCTGACACAAAGCCAGCCAGCCGGAACTGCATTCCTGCTCAATAAAAACTCTGTGCATAGCTAATCAGATATCCAGTGACCGATCAGAAGCCTTTCAGGCAAAATACTAACTTAAAAAAAAAATGCTTAGCAGGTGCCAGAAAAAGTATTGATGGGCACCATGTTGGGGACCCTCCGCACCAAGCTTCTCCCTTATCCTGCTCTATAGTCTACATCTAAGATTTATACCATGTTCAGGAGCAGCCCCCCCCCCACACTAAGAACATAAGAGAACCCATGTTGGATCAGGTCAATGGCCCATCCAGTCCAACACTCTGTGTCACACAGTGGCCAAATATACATACATACATATATATACATACATACACACATACACATACATACACACTGTGGCTAATAGCCACTGATGGACCTCTCCTCCATATTTTTATCCAATCCCCTCTTGAAGCTGCAGACCCGTAACCAGGATTTGGAAGGTCAGGGGGCCTTTGATTTTTTAGGGGGGCATTCAAGGGCCCCAACCCATAACCGCTCTCATGGCCACCCTGACCTACTATCACACTGGCTGGTGCCCCACACAGCCAGGATTAAACTTTGTTGGCCTTAAAGGTACCACCGGACTCAAATTTTGTTCTATTACTTCAGACCAATGCTGCTACCCACCCAAATCTGTTTCTGTTCCCAGAACACTCTAACTGCCTACTGTACCCCCCCACACACACACACAGATAACCAATTTTCAAAAACTTGAAATTGCTCTGGCAAGTATTTGGATGGGAGACCTCCTTGGAATAACAAAGTTGGGAGGGCGGGTGTGTGTGTGAAAATTAAAACAAACTACGATGGTCACCTGAAGCAATGGAAAGCAGAACTACCTTTAGTCTTCTTATTCAGTGGGTTTACTCCCAAGATACTGGGCTACCAACCTCCTGGTGGGGCCTGGAGATCACCCAAAATTACAACTGTTCTCTAGACTACAGAGATAATTTCCTCCGTACAGAATGGCTTTTGGGGGGGTGGGATGTGGACTTTACATGCCACTGAGCTCCCTGCCCTCCTCAGGATCCACCAAAAATATCCAGAAATTTACCAGCCAGAGTTGTTAACTCTATGAATTAAAGTCCATATATCACAGTTCTGCTACCCAAATACAGGATAACTGTATTGAAAGCATATTGCCAGCCTCCCCCGCCCCCGAACACACATGCACACACACAAGTAGCCACCCTGAGCCTGCCTTGGCGAGGAGGGCGGGATATAAATAAAAAGTTATTATTATTATTATTATTAAGTCCTGTTCACAAGTTACAGTGAACGCACATACAGGGTGTCTTGTTATTTAAAAATACATTGAGTCATTCTCTTGGTAGGAACCAGCCTTGTGGAGCTGGAGCTAAATAAATGGCTTGCTAGAAAGACCTAGGAAGGAAGGGGGGGGGGAAGGCTTAAAAGAGGAAATGCTCTTTCCCTGTGTGTGGGGGGGAGGGAGCAAGTTTTAACTTGTGAATTACAAAGAACATGAAGAGCTTCAGATATGCAGCAGAAGGGGGAAGTTTTGCAGTCAGATGGAACATTTACTTACCAGGATGTGTGCGCGTGTGTGGTGGGGAAGCTTTTAGATGTCGAAATGCTGCTAAAATTTATAGAGGCTCCGGCCGCCTCCAGAGAGTTGCAGTCGGTTGACAACAGGCAGGGTCTGCTCCACAGGGTCCTAGTGCACCCCTACTCCTCGTCACCAGCCAAGTCAGGAGCACCAATAGCTATGGAGCAGTTGAATCCTGTGCTGGGTTAAAGGGCCCGCTGATCAGCCCGCAGCTCTTTTAACTGGGGACTGCTTCAGCCCCCTGCCCTACGCTCCAGGATGCAGCAGAGGCCCCGGGGGCTGTTTGGGAGCCCCAAGTCAGGGGGCCTCACCCAGAAGTCAGGGGGCTGTGCCCACACAGGCCCCCTCGTAGCTACGGGCCTGTGAAGCTGGCTATGCTTGTAGCCACCACCACCTCCTGTGGCAGTGAATTCCACATGTTAATCACCCTTTGGGTGAAGAAGTATTTCCTTTTTTCTGTTTTAACCTGACTGCTCAGCAATTTCATTGAATGTCCACAAGTTCTTGTATTGTGAGAAAAGGGAGAAAAGTACTTCTTTCTCGACCTTCTCCATCCCTTGCATAATCTTGTAAACCTCTATCATGTCACCCCGCAGTCGACGTTTCTCCAAGCTAAAGAGCCCTAAGTGTTTTAACCTTTCTTCATAGGGAAAGTGTTCCAGCCCTTTAATCATTCTAGTTGCCCTTTTCTGCACTTTTTCCAATGCTATAATATCCTTTTTGAGGTGCGGTGACCAGAATTGTACACAGTATTCCAAATGAGACCGCACCATCGATTTATACAGGGGCATTATGATACTGGCTGATTTGTTTTCAATTCCCTTCCTAATAATTCCCAGCATGGCGTTGGCCTTTTTTATTGCAATCGCACACTGTCTTGACATTTCCAGTGAGTTATCTACCATGACCCCAAGATCTCTCTCTTGGTCAGTCTCTGCCAGTTCACACCCCATCAACTTGTATTTGTAGCTGGGATTCTTGGCCCCTATGTGCATTACTTTGCACTTGGCCACATTGAACCTCATCTGCCACGTTAACGCCCACTCACCCAGCCTCAACAGATCCCTTTGGAGTGCCTCACAATCCTCTCTGGTTCTCACCACCCTGAACAATTTAGTGTCATCGGCAAACTTGGCCACTTCACTGCTTACTCCCAACTCCAAATCATTAATGAACAAGTTAAAGAGCATGGGACCCAGTACTGAGCCCTGTGGCACCCCACTGCTTACCATCCTCCACTGTGAAGACTGCCCATTTATACTCACTTTCTGCTTCCTATTAATTAGCCAGTTTTTGATCCACAAGAGGACCTGTCCTTTTACTCCATGACTCTCAAGCTTCCTAAGGAGTCTTTGATGAGGTACTTTATCAAAAGCTTTCTGGAAGTCAAGGTAAACAACCTCTATTGAGTCCCCTTTGTCCACATGTTTGTTCACCCCCTCAAAGAACTGTAACAGGTTAGTGAGACAAGATCTTTTCTTACAGAACCCATACTGAGTCTTCCTCAATAATTTGTGTTCATCAATGTGCCACTGTAAT
Source organism: Heteronotia binoei (assembly GCF_032191835.1). Lineage (NCBI taxonomy): Eukaryota > Metazoa > Chordata > Lepidosauria > Squamata > Gekkonidae > Heteronotia > Heteronotia binoei. The sequence continues at coordinate 34,776,253 of NC_083229.1, forward strand.
ATAAGGACCTGCAGTCTAAAAATGAAACCAGGGAAATTGTTCTGATAGCTTTGGCATATCCACAGCCTCCTTTGAATCTCTGCCCTTCAAGTTGCTTTAATAAGTGTATGTATTAAAACTGAAAGGGTACCTCCTACATATTTTTATCTACATAATAGCTGGCATAAACTACCAGCTTCATCAAAACATATGCTGGTTTCAGGCTCATATTTTTTTCTTTCTTACTGCAAAATTTACCATTAACTATCGTAATCAATACTCTGAGACACAAACAAAAAGGCTTAAATTTTAGGTCCTCTTTCCCCTCCCCAACCAACTCTCACCCTTTTCTTCAGCACAAAACCTTTGTATTCTGCTGTTACCTCCCATAAACTCTCCAGTTTACTCTACATAAGTTCAACACCATGATACATTTAATGATAAAGTCTCATGATACATGTATCTCAGAAAAGATCTAAGCTTTTCCAGCATGTGTAATTAGTATACATTTGTTTGTCAAGCACAGTGTTGATTCCTTTTTTATAGCTGCATTATCGAGGAGCATGTAATGGAAAAATCAAACAGGCTGTATTTCCTAGAGAAGTACTTTAACACCTTGTGGCTGTTGACTGTTAAAGGAAGAAATGCAGAGCAGAAGATCTCAATTACAGTGATTTCAAGATATGAATGAGAAGTCAAAATAATTGTATATAAAACAGTTCAGTTTATTAACCTGCAAAATCACTTAAATGCAATATATGTGCCTACCAAATCTGCAAAGTGTACCTGATAGAAGGAAAGAAATTACAGTTCATACAAACTAAAGGGAATTTCAAATACAGATGAATTCATTTTAACCACAGATGTCAAGATAATTCTGTTCATAAAGGGTCTAGCAAAACTAAAAACTTGTACAAAACTCTCAAAATAACGTGTTATATTATATATATATATATATATATATATATATATATATATATATATATATATATATATATATACATACACATACATACACACACACACATTTTTTTTAAAAAATCAAGTTTTATAAGGAGTCAAACAATCACAATAGAACAAAAGAATGTCATCATCCAAGCGAAAAATAATTAACAAACACAAATCAAAACTCATACCAACTGCTATAATTCCACATATATGTAATTCTCAGCTCAGATTTTATTTACTTTCTCCAATGTCCAGATTTAAAAAGTCAGAATAGAGGATGCTGTCTGATTTATCTGTTTAAATAAAGGTGGGATAGCATAGTAAAATCCAAGCGACAATCTTCACAATTTGTATGTCTGAATTAAATGTATCTAGAAGGCAATTATCTGACAATATCCATTTAGTTATCAGCTGCATCACTAATAGGCCAAGTATATATAGTACACACACACTCCTTTGAGATGCAAAATAAAATTGGAGAGATTACACTTACACATAACCATAGTTCTGAAACAATTAAAAAGTTTTTCAGGAATCAGCATATACTCCCCATTAAAGATTAAACCTGTGAATTACTACACAATCTATAGATGCAGAATCTACACAATATATTAAATGTGTAGCTCAATCCTATATATGTTAGTTAGAGGCAAATCCCACTCTATTCAATTGAGTTTACTTGTATGTAAGGATGCATAGGACTGCAGCCTTCCTGATATGAAACAGCAACATATGCAAAATATTCAGCATATTTCAAATGACACTTCAGAAGACCAGGAAAAGCGAGGAAATTCATTTTGATATCTGACTGACAACCAAACAGAAAGACTTTAGTCTTCTCTGAAAGATTTATGAGGTTTCTCACCATAAAGGAGCCTGGATTACCGTACTGCTTACTTTATAAAATGAAATTCTGCCATTATAGGCAAGAGTTCATGTCTGTAATTATTTCAATGCACTTCTCAGTCAAAGTGTCTTAGGCAGCTGAACCAAACCCTCTCTTACATATGCAGACCATTTCATAAGAAGTATAAGAGCTTGAACAACTTTGTGTGACCTTGCACTGAATAACACTGGAAAATTGATTTGGCTCTAGTAATAAAAGACCGTCTGCATTATCTGCATTCTAATTATAATTAATATAACCAGGATAACTGCTGTATTATTTACGATTAGAGCTATGGTGAGCTCAGTGTAATAATAATCTGCTACATAATTTTTTATTGATCTGATGGCTTTATTGCAGAAAAACAAAATGGTACACTGCAGTACGACTAAAATTGCCTTTCTTGACATGCATGTTTAAAATAACATTTCATTTAACATTCCTTTTATCTCATCATATTCCCAAAGATTAATATATATGTATATATATTCCAATTTGTGTTTCCTTCCTAACAATTTTCCTATTTAAAAGCAAGAGAAAGTGAGTTGATTCACGGACACCATTTTCCCATTGTTCATTTCCTGAATATAAGTCATTCCTTAGTGCCAGTAGTTGCAGCAGATTTCATTACCAACATTGCACTGCGCCCTGGGAATATACAGTGCTCCATTTTAATGGGCTGTCATCCTACTCAAAACAAAAGGACCCTTTGAAAAGTAGTTCAGATGTGTCAGAGGGGTCAGAATTTCTCTGAAGAATCTGCAGCATCACTCAGATGACAAAATACATGAACTTAAACTTCTGAACACTTGGGGTACAGATAAAGCTGTGACCCATGTCTGCAATTTAGATGAGTTAAATCTAAACAGACAGGCTGCTGAAATTTTTAGGGGGGAAATTTAAAGCTGTGTTATAGTTTGCCACTACCCTGCTGGTCAGTTTCAAATGCTTCCTGAGGAACATATGAGATACAAACAGCTAATGAAGCCTGACTAGGTGGGTTAGCTGTCTACTACCCCACATTCCAAATCATTAGCTTTAAAACTGCAACTGACACCACATAAAGTATCCACACTAAAATTTCCAAGCTAGAAGAGCTGCATGGTGCCATACAAGCTACATATATAATACAGTTCCATCTTTCTTTGCCCTAAAAGGCCAGTTGCTTCTAAAGGCAAGAGTAGAGACTGTCATTCTGATTGTACACACATGCTAGCTGGGCTAAATGAATTGCTAATTATGCACTCACCTGAAAGTGTATGGCTCGCATTTAGAAGCTGTTCAGTGGACTTAACGTGGTCTGGCATGAGGTGGGACTTGATAGATTCTGGAAAGAATTGTATTTGAACTGGAATGATCTTCCTTCTTTACTCAATTAATTTTCCCCATCAAGGTTCTACCTCTTCACATTCACACTGGGGGGGGGGAGGGGAAGTTACACAAGTACTGAAGTGTTGCAGCATTTCAGGAGCTTCAAGGAGGCTGTGCAATCCCCATTAAAGTACATCCCCCTCCCATCGCACTTCCAGAATGAGCCTGGACCAGTCTTCAGTGCCTGAGTACTTTCTTGAGGGAGAGGCTCCATGCTCCAGTTCCCTTCTCTGGGTCTTATTTCTGAGTTAAGTGATGTCACTTGATGAACTTGTCAGCGTCACCCAAGCCTGCCAACTAAGCCAGCTGGAACTGCATTCCTTTGCCTTCCTGCAAAAAAAAAAAAATCCTGCACACAACTCATGAGGAAGCAGACATGGACAGGTGGAGGCTGGAAGTGACTGTTAGGTGGACAGATAATGTGAAGAGATGTGTGTGGACAGGGGAAGTTGGAAGTGCTGATTCTTGGGGGGACAAAAATCATGATGCATGTGGAAAACTGGGGAGACAGGGGTACTGGATCTTTACTCCCCAAGGTCCAGAGAGAGGTAGCCCAGCAGGAGGAGGCTGGCCTTGAAGGAAGGCCAATCCATCCACTAGGGCTGGGTTCAGGCATGAGCAGTGGGGGATGAAAATGCCTCCCAGGTGGGAGAATACTCGCTTACTCTGGAGGCAGTGGAGGAGACTCATAGCCATGCGGGACAGGACAGGTCAGGCCAAATGGCAGCCTTGCATGACCAGTATTCCAGGGGATTGGAGTCAATGGGTTTGGGGGACTCAGCAAGGTACTCCTTCACTATAACATCTACTGAGTCCTTCACTAGGGCATGCCTGACATCCCTGATGCCTCTGACCTCCCAGCTCAGCATTGAGGATCCTTCTTTGTTGGGCCCTTAGGGGCTGAAGTGCTGAGCAGCTGTTGCTGCTGCTCCTCTTCCTTCCGCCCCAACTCTTAATCGCCTGTTCCCTCTGGTCATGTTGGTTTGCCTTCAATCTCTGCACTTCTTTGCAGGAGCTCTGCATTATGGAGAATGATGCTGCCCTTTATAACGGTTACACAACAAAAAATACAAACTAGTGACCAATTTACTAAGAAATATGTAGAAACCAGTCCAAATGTCCAGAACATGTACATTCAAGTTTCAAAGTAGTGTGTGACAAGCCAATCGATTAAGTACTTGTTTCTTTCCAGTCTTCATCAGACCTGGGACCACTAACAAAAGAAAATATTATACAAAAATATCAGAAGGACATTTAGACATCACCGACCCTCTTCCAGTGAAAAAATATCATACTTACATATTGATTCAATTATATAGATTCTTTACATAATTTTTAAAAAAGGGAAAGCAGAGCATCTCCAACAGCAATTTCACATCGGCTACAGCTCAGTATGAGGCTTCTTGCGCACCCTAATGGTGCAACTAACATGTTTAAAAAGGCAAACATCTCATTTACAGCTGCCATTATACAAACCTCTTAAAGGTAAAGTAACATATTTCTAATGCAACATGCTAAAAGACACAAACACCACAAACTATACCCACAGCAGATACAACATACAAAATACTCCATACAAAGAATGTCAAATCACATAATTTATACAAAAATGTGTTATCACACAGCCAAATTATGCACAGCACTCATAATATTATAAAGAAGACCATTCATAAAAAGACATGTCCAATCACTGGTCATATTCAGTCCATATGGAGAAATGCAATTCAACTGGTGTATCCAGTATGCCTCTTTTTCCAGCAGGATTTTGTGCACATCTTCATTTTTATCTGTTTGTTCGTATTTGTATAAGGTGAAAAAACAAAAATCTTCACAGTCATGAATCTCTCCCATAAAATGGCTGACCATAGGAGCTTCAATCACATGTTTCCTAAGTCTGCTCCTGTGTTCAAGGATACGTACTCTTAAGGGCTCAAGTAGTGCTGCTAACATACCTTAGGCCACACCCACAGATGATCAAATACACAACACAGCGGGTAGCACATGTAGAGTAATGTTTTAGAACAAATGGTCTAGTCTTTTCAGCAAAATAATACTCTTTGACATTCACAGATAAATGACAAATTGCACACCTTTTACAAGCAAAGTGCCCTTTAAGAGTATGCTTGACCAATTGGTATTCTCTAGATCTTACCAGTTTATCCATAATGGAATAAGTGCGACGCAATCCTATTTGTGGTGGCATTTCACAACCTCCAATATCACTTACCATGTGCCAATGCTTCCTTACCACATTACAAATTCTGCTAGACATTCTACTAAATTCTAGTCCCCATTGTAATTTCTCATCCTGGGATTCTGTTTTAGCAACTGTGTTCTATCTAGATTAGCAGCCTTTTTTCTAGCCATCCTAACATTTTTTCTGGATAGCTTCTACCAACAAAATGAGATGCCAACTTATCACTATCCTCAAGATAATCAGACATTAGGGTACTATTTCTTCTCAGCCTTACAAACTGGCCATCTGGTATATTCTTTTTCAAAGCCCGTGGATGAAATGATGAATACTGTAAAAAAACATTCCTATCTGTTGGCTTTCTGTAGGTTTTAGTTGCCAACTTATTCTCAGTAGTTTTGTACACAACTGTATCTAAAAAAGGTACATCATTAGTGCTTTCCTGGTAAGTAAATTCCACCTTGTCATGCATTGTGTTCATCCAGTTCATGAGCTCTGACACATATTTTGTGTGGCTTTTCACAAAGAAGCAATCATCTATAAATCTGGTGTAAAAATTATATCTTTCAAAAAAAGGATTGCAATTTTCATTGAAAAATTTTTCCATCTCAAGTTTGTTCATGAAGATATGCTAGGGGCACAACTTGACCCCATAGCTACCTCAGACACTTGCAAATAAAAAAAATCTCTATACTGGAAATAATTCTTATCCAGAATTATGTCTAGCAGTTCCATAAGGAAATATGTAGGGGGCTCTTTAATTTCCCTCAACTCCAAAGTTTCTTCAACTACCAGCCTTGCATCTTCATGTGGTATAATTGTATAGAGTGATTTTACATCTGCTGTGATCAAGACTGCCTCTTCTGGAACCAATAACCCTTCAATGTTGTTAATAAACTGAGTTGTGTCTTTAGTAAAAGACTTCATTCTAAGGACAAAGGGTTGTAAAAAATAACTTAAATACTTTGCTAAGGGTTCTAACACCGAGTTTGTGCCTGATAAAATTGGTCTCCCTGGTGGTGTGAGTATCTGTTTATGTATCTTAGGCAAGATGTAAAGGCAAGGAGTCCTGGGAAATTCATTGTATAAATATTTATGTAACTTGTTGGAAATTATGCCCATCATTTCAGCTTCATTCAAGACAATTTTAATCAGTCTCTGAAAGTTCCTTGTTGGATCACTCATTAAGCATTTATAATGTGTGGTAACAGCTAGTTGCTTTTCAATCTCTTGATGATAGTCATTATTGTTCAAAACCACAACGGCCCCGCCCTTATCAGCAGGCTTCACTATGATAGAATCATCCTGTACCAGCCCTTTAAGAGCTAAAGCCTCCTCTCAAGGCAGATTACTCCAAGGACGCTCTAAATTGCTTTCCAGCCTTTTAATATCTCTCAAAACTAAACGGTCAAAAGTTACAATTGTTGGATCTTAAATAGAGGGATTAAATGTAGATTTGGGGCAGAACATTTCACTGTTGCCAAACAATTTTTTAAACTTGATCATTCAGATTAATTTAAAAAGATCAATTCTTGTCTGAAATCTGTTGTAATCAGGTACAGGAACAAAACCCAGCATGTACTGAGCACCCTATGCTCCTCAACTGTCAGTAACCAGTTAGACAAATTTACAACCAGGTCTTCTTGCAGTTCCTTTGGTCCTGGCTCTGTCCTAAAAAATCAACACCAGTTCTCCTGTCCCCATCCTTCCTATTGTAGCTCCTAAGAATTCTCTTTGGTTTTACTGGGGCTTTATCCTCCCCTGATGTAGATCCAGAATCAACATCAGAGGAGCCCACATCAGAGTACACCCTCATTGGGCGTGCCCATGAGATGTATTTCTCATTAGCTTTTGATTTCCTAGGATGGTCTACAGTCTACGGTCCAATTATAAATGCTCCCATCTGTGTACAAATATGAACAAACAGATAGAAATGAAGACGTGCACAAGATCCTGCTGGAAAAAGAGGCATACTGGATACACCAGTTGAATTCCATTTCTCCATATGGACTGAATATGACCAGTGATTTGACATGTTTTTTTATTAATGGTCTTCTTTATAATATTATGAGTGCTGTGCATAATTTGGCTGTGTGATAACACATTTTTGTATAAATTATGTGATTTGACATTCTTTGTATGGAATATTTTGTATGTTATCTCTGCTGTGGGTATAGTTTGTGGTGTTTGTGTCTTTTAGCATGTTGCATTAGAAATATGTTACTTTACCTTAAGAGGTTTGTATAATGACAGCTATAAATGAGATGTTTGCCTTTTATTTATTTATTTATTTATTTATATTTCGATTTATATCCCGCCCTTCCCACCGAGGTGGCTCAGGGCGGCTTTTTAAACATGTTAGTTGCACCATTAGGGTGCGCAAGAAGCCTCATACTGAGCTATAGCCGATGTGAAATTGCTGTTGGAGACGCTCTGCGTTCCCTTTTTTAAAAATTATGTAAAGTATCTATATAATTGAATCAATATGTAAGTATGATATTTTTTCACTGGAAGAGGGTTGGTGGTGTCTGAATGTCCTTCTGATATTTTTGTATCATATTTTCTTTTGTTAGTGGTCCCAGGTCTGATGAAGACTGGAAAGAAACAAGTACTTAATCGACTGGCTTGTCACACACTACTTTGAAACTTGAATGTACATGTTTTGAACATTTGGACTGGTTTCTATATATTTCTTAGTAAATTGGTCACTAGTTTGTATTTTTTGTTGTGTTATCCATTATAGTGACCTCTCTCAGTTTGTATTCTATTCTAGTCCTTTATAAGAGGGCTGCAAATGCAGGCCATTCTGTACTTTTCCTCCTGGCAAACAGGATGCAACTGGATGGCCATACCTACCACAACCTCTTTGCCAAGACCCCTGTCCTTGGGATAAAAGCTGCCCCCCTCCAGTGCAGAGGCCAGCTCCAAGCCCAGCATATGGATCAGGGGGATGGCATGCCCCAGGTTGGTCATATAGGAGCAGAGGATGTGGGTGATGTCCTGGAATGGGTTCAGGACATGTACAATTTGGGAGAGGGTCAGCCAGTTGTTGGAGCTTATGCTCAGCTCCTGTCCCCCATGAAGGATGGATATGGATGAGATGATGTCCTGCACTGCGCTCCCCTGCTCCACATGACATGCCATCATTGCATAGGTGGGTGGGCATGTCCTGTATAAGTCAGTGTTCAGGCTCCCTCTCACTCATCTTTCTCTCTCACAGCAGGCAAAGACACTTGATGCTATGAGAAAAGTTGGCAGCCAGATGACAGGTTTCCAACAAGAAGCATGTCTCAAGTGTGGCCACATCCCAGGTGGGCTTGACACTGCTCGCCAGCGCAAAAGCATCTGTCACCACTAGGTGCAGCATCTGCACGTGCCTACCTTAGGGACCGTCTCTTCCCATATGTTCCCCAGAGAGTACTGCGATCTGGCTCCCAAAATCTGCTCGTAATCCCCGGGCCAAAGGAGGCCCGGTTGAAGTCAACCAGGGACAGGGCCTTCTCAATAACAGCCCCTTGAGGTGGAACCAGTTACCGGAAGAGGTCAGGGCCCTGCGGGATATTGGACAGTTCTGCAGGGCCTGTAAGACAGTCCTCTTCCGGTTGGCCTATAACTGACTGACACCAAACTACCAAAATACTGAAGGAAGTTTATAGATAGCACACTGTTGGATTGATGTACTGATTTTAATGTTTTAATTATGTAAATTGTTATTGTATTTATAATTTCGAATTTCATTGTTAGAACTTTTGTGTTGTGAGCCGCCCTAAGCCCGCTTCGGTGGGGTAGGGCAGGATATAAATAAAATAAAATAGGTGCACATCCTTCACCACTGCCAGCATGTTGGCACAGGCATTCATGACCACATAGCCACAGACAATGTCAGCCATGCCCACCTACTCCCTGAGGCTAGCACAGATCAGGGCAGCAATGTTCTTTACCATGTGGTCTGCTTCCATCCCCTGCACATGCAGCAGAGCCACTTTGTAGCTAGCGGTAGTCTATCCCCTCCTCCTGGGTTTTGTCCCAGCAGTCTGGGGTTTCTCCAGTTGCCACCAGTGGTCAGTGAGGAAGAGAAAGCCATGCTGCTGGCTGCTCAACAGGTTTGCTATGAAATGCACACTCTGGACAGCTCAGCTTTGACCATCTCCACCACAGAATCCTGCATTGAGGGCAAGTCTTGACAGCTCAGGATCCTCTGATAGGAGATGGAATACCATGTAGCAATGTAGTGCAGCAGCCGGTGAAAGGTCATATCGTCCACTATGGACAAAGTCTGGCCATCCACAGCAACCATCTCACCCATAAGATGGTGCCTCCTGGGCCTTCCCCCAAGCAGGCCTCTTCTTGCTGGATTCCACTCTTTGCTGTGGAGGCAACAGACTTGGATGCACCCCTTGCCTGCAGAGGGTGAAGGATGATAAGCTGAAGGGGTCTGAACACCTCCACAACTAGACATTGCACACCCAGCACTCTGTCACACAAGGGTCATTGGGGAAGGTGCAGAAATGTTTCCAAATGATGTACTGGAAACAGGGACCCAAAATTAGATCAGGTGGGAGGCATATCCATTGCAGTCTGGTGTGGCCAGGCCTGTAGCTACAGGGGGCCTGTGGGGGCCCTGGCCCCCAACTTCCTGGGGGGGGGAGGCTGACTCAGGGCTCTTGACCCAGAACTTTCCCTTTCTGCTGTCTCTGTCACTGGGGAGGTGGGTGGATGGATTGCGAGAGGTTGGTCCTGCCTGCCTGCTCCTGCAAGAGCCTCTTCAAATGCACAGGTAATGGTGCCTGACATGCAGACATCTGGCTGGGGAAAGACGAAGTCCGCTGCTGCTGCTTGGGGAGGTGGGGCAGATCTGGGGGTGTCTGGAGTGTGACAGCCAGGCTCCCTCCTGGCTCCAGGGCCCAGAAAGAGAGCTGCAGCCCAGACAGCTCAAAGCTTTGCAAGCCCCAGACTCAGTAATAAGGTTTGCCTGGCTGCCCACGCGTCTTGTCTGCAAGCAAGCTGGGTCTGACTGGCTGCAGAGTTTGCACAGAAGGCAGGGAAGAAAGAGGAGGACAAGGTGGGATGGGCTGCTGGTGGCAGAGAAGTGCCCAGTCCAGGCTGCACCAGATGTGCAGGCGGGAGAGAGCCAGCTACCAACCTCAGCTGCTTTCCCCAGCACTGGAGCAAGAAAGAGTGTGAAAGTTGAGGCAAAATGGAGGGTTCCTCCCCCTTTTTCCTCCCTTTTCAGAGAGGGAGGAGAGATGGCACTTTGGAAAGTAAGGAAGCCCCACCTAAGCCTTGCTGCTTGCCCAGGACAGCCTGGTGGAGGCCAGACAGACAGAGCATCAGTGCACAGATCTCCAGCAACAATTAAATTAATTAAAGTGCCCCTTAAAAAATGTAAATGCCTCCAACAATTGAAATCCTGGCTATGGGTACGGACCTGGGTGTGGGGGACAATCTTGAGGTAGGAGCAGCCTCAGGGAGTTGAGATATGGAGGGACTGGATATTTCCCTACCACCCCCTACTACTCTCAGATTCTTTCTCTACAAACTGTTTTAAGGACTACTCTGCTTTTGGCAGTGCTAACAGTGCTTCTGCTTGAGTCCATTCCCAAGAACACATCATGGAAAATAGACTCTGCCTCAGAGACCCCTGCTGCTGCACCAGTATAGCTGGGCACCATTGAGCTGGCAGAATGGGCTCGTTCCACAGGGATGGGGGCCTGTGTGTTGGGGGTGGACTCCCCCCCAACAATGAGCAGCCCTGTCTCCCATTCTCACCCACATGTCATAGAGGAGTGTTGACACAGAGGGGGAGTCAGTCAAGGATCCCACTGGCTGAGCCCCTCTGTTCAGCTTGATGGTGGTGGCTCAGGGCCCTGAGGTCACCAGACACTGCCCCAGCCAGGGACAGGTGTTCAGAAATCCCACTGAGGGGGAATGTGGGTCCTCAGTCAAAGAACCCACTGGCTGAGCTCCTCTGCTCAGCGTGAGCAGGACAGCTGACCCAGAGCCCCGAGTAAGCACCAACCCCTCCCCCCACCCCACTGTTTTCACACTGAGGAATGACTTCCAGTTCCCTTTCATCTCTGTCTCTAACCCCATCTCTGCCTAATGGCCTAATGCAGCCAAGTAAAAACAACTGCATGTAATCTGTGAGTATGTATCCATTCTATTCCCATCCATACTCCCTCCCATAGAGCAGAATGGGAGCTCTCTTGTTGGCAGCTAATTCTGCCTGTTGAGCTTTGGCGGGCCACTATTGGTATTTCCAGGGCTGCAACAGGCTGCAGAAGTCCATCCCCCCCAATTGCTTTGATGATTAATTGATCAGCACTAGCTTGTCTGCTGCACAAACTGCTGACACAAACATCTGTAAAACCTACGGAGGTTTGTGGGAGGTTCATTCCTGGTGTGATTGCATGACCCTCACCTCAGGAACAGAGCAATTTCCATGACAAACTTAGGTTCATGCCCATCTGAACCATGACAGCAGGGGGACGTTAACAAAGTTGTCTGGACACAATAAAAATGGTAACATCAAGGAATGAACATGGTACATTAAGATAATCTGGAAAACAGCTAGGTCTTTTTTAAAAAAAAGTGCACCATCAAGAAAAAAGATGGGTTCTACGGGCAGTATTAAAAAACCCTTTGTATCTAAAATTTTATAGGAAGGTTGTATGACATTCAGTGCTGTCTTTCTTTCAGTTAAATATGATATGTTTCCCCTTTGCTATAGACATCGGTGAAGGCATGGCATAGCTTGTGGGGCGAAGTTGATGAAGAGTTAAAAATTCTACTGGAATTTCAAGATTTTTAGTGTACTGAGAGCCTGAAAGAGGTTTGGAGGAGAGTGAGGACTTGGATGATGTCCCCAACAATAACATATGAGATGACAAATGATCTGAAGAGAGATGAGATGGGACTATTCTGATGTGAGTAGCCAGTCTAAAATTTCTGCTTTTGGATTTTGTAGGCCGATATAGTAAAGCCAATGGAATGATTGGTCAACTTGAGTTTCTTTGCTATCAAGCCTCTTCCTTCAAAAGACTCCCAGAGAAAATGCTAGTACCTGACCATACAGGCAGTATAGTTGGCCTCTTTCAGGAACATGGCAGCTGAAGAATAAGCTTTTATGTCCATATTACCCAATATACTATCTTTTGTATCAGTAGATGCAGAATGGTAAGCTTGTATTTCTTTGCCCTAAGAAATCTCCCCTCTATTAAGGGGAAATAAAGATACATAATTACTTTTGAATCTTGTAGATACTTTCAAGTATTTTGGATGTCAATAGAAAAGAAGTTGAATCTACTAGTTCAAAAACTGGTAGACTGATTTCTCACTAGCATTTCTCTGCCCCCAGGCTTTGGTTTACCCTGGAGCAAGTGATCGATTTCCAGGATCAGAGCAAGATGGCAAGGAAAGTAGATGGAAGTACAGCAAGGAAAGTAGATGGAAGTACAACAGAGATGACTGGTGGGCGAGGCAGCACAGTATTGCTGGTGCCCAGGGGGATACATGGAGTGATGCTGATAAATTGAGGTGGAATATTGCACCCAGACTCTAGAGTCCTCTTCCTAAAGGAAGAGTGAGCTTTGTGGATGAGCCCTGTTGGATCAGACCAGTGGTCCATCTAATTCAGCAATCTGTGGCTTTCCCCACACTCAGATGACAATTTTTGAAGGCAGTAGGCACTGGAACAACACAGATTACTGGAGCAGTATAGGGGATTGGTGAAAACTGCTGTTCTCAAGGCATTCTAACATATGTATACTTTGATCAAAGTCAAACTTTCCAAACAATGATGAATTATACTCAGGATTTATAAATCTACACCCTGCCCTACCACCTATCGGTAGGTCAGAACAACAGCAGCCAATTTTCTTCTGGGTTCCTTATAAAGAGAATTAATGCCATTTCATGCAGGGGGAAAAAGTTTGATAATTTTAAAGGAATTTTTAAAGCTATTCACACAACAGGCATATGTATTCTAGTTAGCATGGGAAGATGACTGCTGACCTATCTACGTCACTTTTCCAAAGTGATGGCATTGTGTTAGCTACACTCTACAGATTCTACCAAATATCTATGATAAAAACCATAGAGATTGGGGGAATCCCTAAAGCATTTCAGACATAGCAACTGGAATGGCTGCCATTGTGTCCATGATGTCATTCCTGCTGCACACTAGGTGAGAATAGGCAAGAGCAGGCAGATATATGATGCCACAGCAAGAAAACTGGGAAGTCTATACAGAACATACCCTATTTATCCTTACAACAACCCTGCAAAGTAGGTTATACCTAGGGAATTCTATTTCTATGAGCATATTATCTCTTTTAAAAAGCTAATACCATATTGTGTTTAACAAACTACAGATCTCTTCATAAAAAGACAGACATAGGGTTCAGCACAAAATCCTGCCAAAATGGTTTTAACTATAAAAACAAAATATGAACCACAAGACTTTCATCCTTAAAGGAAGTCATTCTCATTCCTTAGAAAAGAAATAAAGGCAGAGCTGTAAGCTAGACCCATGACTCAAGATCCATGAAAACAGGTCCCAAATTCTTACTAGTGTTGCTCCACCCTCAGACTTCTGTTTTCCCTGGCACAAGGGATTGATTTCCCCCTAGTTGCTCTGCAGGTGCATTTTCAGGTGCAGCTCCCTCCAGTCCCCCTCATGGCTTTGTGATGCTGTCTTTTAAGATTAAGAAATTGTGAGTGGAACTGGAGGGAGCAGTGCAACAAAATGCACTGATGGAGCAACTGGTGGGAAATTAATCGCTTGCACCAGGGGAAACAGAAGCCTGGGGGTGGATCAACATATAGTGAGAAATCAGCAAGGCTTTCTACTATAATGGACAAATCTGTCAGAAAAGGTATACCTTTTGACTCATCTAAGAGAACTGCTGGACTTTTGTCCTAATGCAGCTTCTTAAACTGCATTTGCTTAACTGTGGTGGGATGCTGAGCAGGATGTGCCTATGGATACTGATGCTACCCCTCATAGTTCATTAGTTCCAATATGGATGCACATCCCCCATACTTTTGTTGCTGAGCTTGGTCAATCATGAGTGACTTGATGTGTTCTCTAGTCCCTTTTGTACCCTTCAGCAAAGGCATTCATGAGAATCCCCAAAAGTGCTTCTTTGTAGGGGGATTTATAGGCACATAAACTAATCTCTCTATTCTGTACAGAAATAACAACATACATAATAGATTTCATTAAACTCCATCCTCCTTAATTCTGGTGTCATGAAAGCCTACATTCAGGAAAGTTAAACATTCCTATGAAATATTTTTTTTTCTTTTTGAGTGAGTGAAATGCCTTTAAAGACAATGTGGGCATGTTGTAGACATATTCAACTCTTAAATTTTTCTGCACCCAGAATGATAAGTTGATTCTCATGAGGGGAGAATGCAGGGCTCTCATTGCTTTTCAGCTGCTGCATACCTTTCTGTTGTCCTTTTGACCTGGCTTGTGGTTGACCTTTTCATCATACCCTCAAACCACTGTGACACATATATGGACAGATTGGGTTAAAAAGTAGATTATTATATTACCTTGCAGAAGAGACAAAAAAGATCAGAAGCAGATCCTCAGAGGAAAATGAAAAGTTTCATTGACAGCAAAAATTAAGATACATGTGCTAAGATAGCATATTATGTATCAGCTTTCTATTTTCTCTCAAATATTGGATATATTTGCAATTTTTCTTGTATAAAACGAAAGCATTCATAATTTTAAAATGCTGTACATATGTCAAATTGCAATTTTATATGCCAAATAAATTCTAAATGATGCATTTTATGTTATTAAAGCAGTAATATTATTATTATAATAGGTTTGATAGGACAGTAAGACATATATTTCAGTTTTCCTCAAAACTGCACAAACACAATTTTGGAAGTTCATTGTGGATTCAGATCTACTGGGGTTTGGATAATAGAAGCTCTTGAGTAGAAGTGATACAAGTGTGAAAGGAATGAAAGTAATATTGTGGCAGGATAATGCACATTTCATTCTACGCAAAAAGCAACATTTGAAATGAAAAGCTTAGAGACCCTCTCTGAACAACCATGAAATTGTTTTAGCAGGTGACAAAAAAAACTAAAACAGAGATAGGAAGTTGATCTAGTGATACATTATTTGAACCACTTGTGTATCCCTCTGGCTGCCTTTGCCCCAACAGAAGGAATGTAAACTCTAGAGTTAAAAGTTTAATACACTGAGGCTTATATAGAAGGTATTATTTTCTTACTGACAGGGTCCAGTGCTATTTTTACACGGCTTGATAGAGAGGCTATGCTAGGCCTCAGGGAAGAAAGAGATTTTTTTTAAAAAAGAGGGTTTGCCTAACAGCAGCATCTTCTTCACTCCTGCTACTTTATCCACCTTCCTGAGTACATAAAGTACTCTCTGTTTTCTTCAATATATATATACACACACACACACACACACATCATTAGCTATCTCCTTCCTAATCCCTCTCACAACCTCTGGTTTGTTTTCCTGGAAAGCCTGACTCTGGCATCAGTTGCTATGTTTGCTAGTCTCCCTTCTTCTCTATTCCGGCGACCAGCCTTCCTGCCTTCTCAATCACACGTGTTGTTTCTCATTTAAATGAACAGTTGGATTCTTTTATTTCTTACAAGTGCTGGATTCGCCTTATCGCCCTCATTCCTTTGGGGGTTGCCAATTGGTTTTATCCACGGATGTATCATTTCTCATGCTTCCTTTTTTTTCTTACAAAGAGAAAGAACCACTTCGTCAACAAGCCTCTCCGGAGTGGAAGATTAAAAACCTAGACATCACCTACCTTGCAGCGCTACTCCCAACTGGGTTGTGTAAAACTCAATTAAACTTGTCCCCATTGAATTCTGCATTACAGTACATTAAACAGAAAATTCTTCAAGCGTGATGACAAAGCTTGAAACCTTGCCTCAAAGCTGTTCCTTGTGGCTTTCTTTAACATTTTAGACTTTATGGCTCAAGCCTCCCGTTGACACAACTTTAGTCCAGCTATGAAAAATCACAGAGCCTCACAGGGATTAAAAGAAAAGGGGGGGGGAGGACAGGAAAGAAATCTGTGAAAGCTGGTCTTGGCACTTCTCTTAGTGTATCTATTGAAGCTATACTGCCAGCAGACTAGAACTGAGATGTATTATAGAGAAGTGCAATCTAACAATTTCAAATGTAACACTACGCTCATTCTGTTCAGGTGCTTTCATGCATTTTCATTTTTTTTTCTGGGGGAATACAGTGATTCACAATATCTCCTATTAGCACATTATGTATGTTGCCTAAGGATTTCATCAGCCTAGGAACTGAAAATGGCAGCAGCCTTTCTTTCTGCAGCCAAGTCTTCAATGTGAGAAATCTGAATATCAACTGTATATAACTAAGAATTGAATTTTGAACCCTCAGTCAGAAGAAGTGGGTAAGTTTAGCATGAAAGCAGCATCTGGATTCCAAGTTTGCAGCTGGTATAAATCACATATGGTTGTTTTCTGCTCATCTGCATTAAAAAAATAAAACAAGAAGTCAAATTCAGTTGTGCTGCACTACTGTATTGTTATAAGTCCCTTTTAGAAAGTGACGTAGAAATTTTCTTGAATCCGCAATCAGATTGTTGGCAAAGGGTAGTAATTCAAGTCAAGCAATGTATACTGCACAGTTCATAGACAACAGCTGCATTTTCACATCAAGTCCATGCTCATATGCCAACTGGAGTATTGGAGTGGTAGAAAAACAACATGACCTCTGCTTTCCACCACACAAATGATTTGATGCCAAGTACTTGATGCCTGTGCTGGGTTATGGTGGCTTTATTTTTGAGGCAGGATAATCACTCAAACATGTCCTCTATGCAACTATGCATTCATGCAGAACACATTACCTACATGGTGGAGGTGTACTGATACAATCAATTCTCCACCACACAAAGGCCCCAGATAACAGATGAACTTGTTCAATATACCAACTAACAACTTGAACCTCATTCAATATCCAGGTAAAACTGTATTGGATTCACTCAGCTCATGATCAAAATAAGTTAATTTGGACATGTATTTTGAATATAAGTCACACACTTACATATAATTTGACTATCAGTGACTTGAATTCAGTTGCTGAGTTTTGTGCATTAATTCTTAGACTGCAGGAATTGCATTTTAAAAGTTCTTAAATTTTGATCTCTATTTTAGTATACTATATCTGTTTTTATTTTTTCATATTATGTTTATGCTGTATTCTGGTTGTGAGACTGTAATAAACTATGATGATGATGACTTGGAGAGATGAAGACTACTTATGGACAGGGCTTTTTTTGAGCAGGAATGCACAGGAACACAGTTCCAGCTGGCTTGGTGTCAGGAGGTGTGGCCTTAATATGCAAATGAGTTCCTGCTGGGCTTTTTCTACAAAAAGCCCTGTGTGTAACAATGGTGCTGTCGGGGGGGGGGTGGCCTAATATTCAAATGAGTTCCTGCTGGGCCTTTTCTACAAAAAAAGAACTGCTTATGGATCATCCAAAACTAGAACTTATAGATGAAAAAGTGTAGGTGAAGAAGAGAACCAAATATCCTAAAGAAACGCCCCCCCCCACACATGTGCCATCAAGAAAAAAGGGTAATCTTAAATTCACTAAAGTTACAGTTAAATACAGTTTTTTGTTTTGTTTTTTTAAATATATTTTGTATGTAATCTTTATTTTACATTCAGGGTCATCTTCCTTTCAGTTAAGTACAACATCTGTATCTTTTAAAGCCAATTTGGTGTAGTGGTTAAGTGTGCAGACTTATCTGGGAGAACCAGGTTTGAACCCCACTGTCCAGATGCACCTGCTGATGTGACCCTGTCGCAAGTTCTTGCAAAGCTGCTCCTCTCAAGGGTACTTTCTGTTAGAGCTGTCAGCTCCACCTACCTCACAGGGTGTCTGTTGCGGGGAGGGGAAGGGAAAGGAGATTGTAAGCCACTCTGAGACTCCTTTGGATAGTGAAGAGTGGGGTATAAAACCAATGCCGTCTTCTTCTTCTGACTATACCAAAACTCTAATGTTTGCCTGTTGTTCTTTCAGGTAGTACATCTGAATGTGTGTGCTCAGCAGATATAGAAAACTAACACCATAAAGTTAACAAAGATCCACCATTTGCTTTGGAGTCCTTTTCGTATGGCTTTAAAAACTCATCTTGATTTATGAAGACAAACACATTTTTAACAGTTTCACACAACAACAGCAACAAAACAGTGGACCAAAACAGGTTTTCAAAAACCTGGATTACTATTAACTATTACTATTAACATGTTTTATTCTTGATGTGAAACCTTACAAAGATCCCATTTGCCTTTATAAGCCAAATCCATTTGCTTTCAGAAGACAAAGTGGGTTAAAGATATGTACCGATTCTTCACTAGCAGTTGCTCCGTCCCCGGGCTTCTGCTTTCCGTGGCTCAAGCAATTGATTCCCCGCCAGTTGCTATGCAGGCACATTTTGACCTGCAGCTCCCTCCAATTTTTTCTGAGGCTTCCTGATCTCCAAAAACCAAGAAGTCTCAGGGAAAATTGGAGGGAGCCATGGGTCAAAATGCGCCTGCACAGTAACTTGTGGGGAATCAATTGCTTGAGCCATGGAAAGCAGAAACCCAGGGGTGGAGCAACTGCTACTGAGAAATCAGTGCCCATATGAAAGTAGTGCCCAGGAAGCATGTGTTGCCCCAGAATCCAGCTGCTTACACAAGATATTTGGAGACATTTTTACCTTTCTGAGTGAAAATTAAAATTTGTGTAAAGAATTCCCACAAAGATAAGGTTTGGTAAGGCTGAGACTGAATCCAACTAAAATGGAGTTTCTGTGCTAGGAGAGGAGCCTCAAGGCTGGGGCACTGGCTTCCCACTCTTGATGGGGCACCATTAACACTGGCGAAATCCACTGAGAGTTTGGGTGTGATTCTGGATGCCTCCCTAACTACGGAGGCCCAGGTACAAATATTGCCAGGCTGGAGTTTTTCCATCTATGCCAAGCACAGGAATTTGCTTTGTTTCTGTCGCACCCCAACCTAGCCACAATAATCAGTCAGTGTTCAAGCTAGACTACTGTAACTCACTCTACACTGGTCTGCCCTTGAGACTGACTCAGAAGCTCCAACTGATCCAGGATGCAGCAGCACAAGTGCTGATGGGAATGCCAAAGATAGCACATATACAATCTGTGGTCTGCCAGCTACATTGGGTCCTAGTGGTATCCTGAGTCAGGTTCAAGGTCTTGGGTGTTAATCATTAAGGACTTGACTGGTCTGGGACCTGCATACTTTGGGACTGCCTCCTCTGGTATGTCTACAGAAGGGTATTACACTCCTCTGAAAACAAGCTCCTGGCCCCAAAGATAACTGCCTCTCTTTGACCACCAGTGCCCTGTGGGACTTAATGCAACTTCACCAGGCCTGCAAAGCAGAGATGTTGGATGAAGACAGCAATGGTTTCCATCATGGCTGGCACCCTCTTCTCTTCTTTTCTTCTGTCTTCTCACTTTAGCCTCCTACTCATTCTGCCCACGAGATGGCAGCATGGTCCAGAGCAGGTTGAAGTTTAAATTAAGAATGCCATTTGAGATTATTCATAATGTAAGAAGGATTGTTTTAATAATTTTTAGTGTTACAATGTTGATATTTTAAATTTGGTGTGTATTGCCCAGAGCCCTGTGTATTCAGGTATGGGCGATTCACAAATCTAAATAAATAAATAAGTTTGTGGGCAGCATCCAGCTCACAAAATGTATGTTGGTCATTCATTTTGTACAGATACTAGTACTACTGAATATCAAAAATGCACCAACTGTGCAATCATAAACAACATGTCACCTGTCTTAATTATATTTTGGATTACCTATAGAGAAGCTGGCTCTGACCTGGATGTCCTAGGCTAGCCTGATCTCATCAAATCTCAGAAGCTAAGCAGGGTCAGCTTTGATTAGTACCTGGATGAGAGACCACCAAGAAAGTCCAGGATTGCTACAGAGTCACAATAAACTGCAACTTGTTCCCACTTTCCAATATCACACAGAGGAGCTGAGGGGAAAAAATGTTGGTATTTCACCAACTTTTTGTTGTTGCTGCTGCTGTTTTTATTTTGATGGCCCTGAGTGACACATTTCAAGGAAAAAGGAATAATACAACATGAAACTATTTCATAATTAAACTACCTAGAAAAAACACTGTGCAAATCCCTTTAGATTGTATATCAAATGTAACTTAATTGGATAAAAACCTTATTTAATCTTTCAGAAGTCAATTTTATTTTAATTTGTATTTTTATAACCTGAAAATGCTTTGAAATTATTGATCAATTAAATCTGTTGCCTGTCACACAAAAAGAAGTTTGCTACATTTTATACAATAGATTGTAAATAAGTGTGTGTGTGGGGGAGGGGGTTTATGTCCATATCTCTTGTCTCCGTTTTTATGTTTATTCTCTTGCAAGTGTTTGTTTTCTTCATCTTCTGTCATATATTAGCTGCAATCGCCCATCACACAGTATCAGTATACTTGTTAGCTGGCCAAAGACCTAGTTCACTCCTTCATGTCTCATATGCTTCCGCTCCAACATTTCCAAATGTTTGCTTCAGCTAACAGATCAACCCCATTAAGTTCATCACCATTTCAGAGTTGAAGGTTAGGGCATATCAGTCAATTGTTCCTGTGACCAATTCCTCTTTGTGTTTATATTTTATTTTAAAAAAGTATCTTTCTTTTGATCTGTATTCAAGTGCCTAGTTTTCTATCTGCAATATATTTAGCAATACTTTAACACAGAAACATAGTAATACTGTTGGTTTATGAAGATTATGTTATAAAGTATCATATTATCAGACTTCTGTTCCTGAATGCCTCAAGGAAGATAAGGCAAGGTTTACTAAAACTCCCTGACAAAATCTTGCCATGTCCTTCAGCACTTTTTAAAAAAGTGAGTGAAAATTCCAAATATTTCTTGCTCTTGTTGTTCTCTTACAGTATTCTTCCAGAAAGCATTTTTATTAAGTGTGAGCATGTAGAACCAAGGTTAAGTCTGCACGTGTACAGCACAGGTAAGTGCTATGTTGATGTAGCATATTTGTGCCATATATTCATAACATATGCATTCATAACATACATAATCATAACATAAACCTAAACTGTATTATAAATGTGTTAATGGAAAACCAGGAGAGTTGATATCCTATCCACCATTTCAGAATAATTACTATGCCCCGTCCTGCTCACTGTTACACATAGAAAACATGAGTGAATAGTTAAAGAGAGGTCAAATCTAGTGCTCAGCACCAAAGAACACATAACTTAAAGGACAGGATTAGTAACCCATCATGGTGCAATGAAAGGTTGAATGGCACAGGCTACAAATAGTGAACACAGCTCACATTCACACAGGTAAAACCAAGCGTGAAACTGTTGAAGTGTTAAAAGACAAGAGCACATGTGTTGATAAAGGCTGGATAGCTCTAAAGTACAAGTGAAGCTGCTTTGTACTGAGTCACTGACACCATTGGTCTCATTATGTCAGTATTGTCTACCCTTACTGACCTTAAGGTTAAGGTCTTTCACATTACCTGATCTTTTTAACTGGAACTGTCTGGGTTTAATCTGGAATCCTCTATGTGTAAAAGAGCCCCAGGTTAGGTTTTGTCCAGAAAGAGCTTCATAGTAAGTGACATTGTATCAGACCTGGAGTGAATTAAACTGCAATTAGAGCTTCTGTGCAGGAACACTGCTTTACCATCTTACCTGCATGGACAGCCCAAACAACACAAGAGAACCAATAAATGTGTTTCCACATGGACCTTATACCATACATCCAGGCACAACATCCCTAAATACAAATACTCATCAGGAGATTATTTCCTCCTATATGGATAGGCTAACAACAAGCTAGCATCAGTGCAGGCAAGATGGCTGCAATATGTTAAGGGTGCTGTATGCTGGGGCTCTAAGGTATTTTTCACTATTATGAAATTATTCAGTACAAGGATGCCAGCATCATATTATGAGATGTAAATCAGTTAGATGAAAAGTAATGACTGGGTGGTAAGAATGCCATTACTTAGCTTGTAAAGGCTTTAGTCAATATATTATTTATGTATGCAGTATTCAGAAAGCAAAGGAATGATGAAATAGAGTTCAAATATCTTGTAATTTTTAAAATGACATCATTGTTTACAGATATAATCTTTATAACCCTATGGGTTTTTATAATCTATGGGTTTTCAGCACTGATCATATACTTTCTGTAGCCTTCAGTGATATAAAATGCTGTTCGATTCTGACTCTCAGTGCAGGATACTGAGCTGAAAGCTAGGAATATGACTGACAGTCCAAATCAGAACCACAGTAAACCAAAGCAATTAAACTTAAAACCAGTTTGCCATTGATTTCTGTGAGATTAAAAACATATTTGCTTAACTATGGACTGATACATAAGAATGAAGCCAACACTTCTGCCAGATACTTGGACTGCTTCAGAATAAATATCTTGTATATAAGATCATTAGAAGGGAGAAGTAGAAATTATTTCTAAAGCAAATACAGTTTACAAATAAACAGAAAATTCTAATAATCTCTTGATCTTGTATACCATGCATTATACTCAAGACAATTAACAGCACAATTCTCAACAGATACATGCTAATAAACCCATTGACTTCAGTGGATTTAGAAGGATATAATTCTGCTTAAGACATCACTGTAATTCTCTGTTTTACAATATTTTCAAAACATCTGCCTTTCTATTTAATACCTGCTGATCAGACCAATAAAACTAAGATTTGTTTAATACTAAATATTAACAATTATTATTGGTCATATTATGTCCTATGTATGTTGAATTAAAATAACATAACATAACAGACATTATTGGTACCACAAACTGTGGTTTCTTCTACCTGCATTAGATAATCACAGCATCTTTACAGCACACAATCCAGTTTAAGCTAATTGACTGGATCACTAGAGTTATTTGTTTGTTTCATTCATATCCTGCCTTTCTCCTCAGTGGGAAGTGGGAACCCAGAGTAGTTTTTAAGCTTTTCTTATTCTTTTCTTCTCCATTTTTATCCTGATAATAGCCCTGTGGGGTTGTTTAAGCTGCAAGTGGGTGACTAGCAATCTCATCCAGTGAGCTTCTATGGCAGAGTGATTCAAGCATGAGTCTCTCAAATCCTCTAACCACCACACCACACATTTCTGGCTTAATGGCAATTTAACCCAAACATGTCGTTGCCCAGTTGCCCTGCCATTTTAGGAGACTGAAAAGTATTTTTTCCCTCCCTGCCCTATTATACAATTGCAAGTATTAGCTATACTCCCTGAGAAGCCAAACCTCAAAGCACTTCCACCAGGGGGAGCCATGTAAATTTTCTTTCCTCCCTTGATCTATGATCAGTTAGAGACCACTTATATGAAAGGGGGATTTAAATATTTTGATCCATGTATTCGTTTAGGTATTCAGGCCCAGCATCCAGGCTCCTTTTAACATTTTCCACTAATCTTCCTTCGAAAGTAATAATCACTATAACTATTATGAAATTTTCTTAATTATTAATACAAGGTTGAGTGTCTGGAGGGCAAGGTACCTAGCAGTCTTGTACTGCAGAAATAGCTTTTAAAAACAGAAGTGTCTACAATCAGTGAGTACATTCCTAATTTCCCTCCACCCTTTATTTCTTATAAAGTACAACTGCCAACATTCATTTTCCCTCGTGTTATAAACTTGGAGTGAGAGCATTTGACAGGAATCACTATAAAATAGGCTATGGATAAATTCATCCTTGCTTCACTTCATATAGACCTTTTGCTCTCTGTTCTGATGCAGCTGTTTGAGAAGAATGACCAAGGTTTGATATTAGGCTTCTAGGTCATGGTTTCACCTTGACAACAGCTCTTTCATTTCATGCAGTAACATTTACCAGGATCCCTAAGGTGCTTTCATTTTTGTCAAGCCCTGGTTTTCTTAAAAAATCCTATGAGGCAAAAAAAAAGAAAGAAAAGATAAATCTTAATTCACAAGCTGCAGGACTATCTCTGTGTCTCCAGCACAAAACTTCAAATTCAATCCAAAAACTGGATGTGTATTAGAAGTCTGCAGATTTAAACCTTGTCCACCATGATCAAACTGGATTTATGGAGCATCATAACTCTCCAGACACCATCCAGCAGCTTATTAATTTAATAGACTCCTGTCCATTCCATGATGTTCCTGCCCTGACAGTCTCTCAAGATAAGGTGAAAGCCTTTTGACAGGACAGAGTGCATATATATTTTCTTCTGTTTTCATGTGCATGGGGATGTCGACAACTTGAAATGTGTGGCTCAGCAAATTTGTGAGGTTTTTCCTCCCTTCTTATTTTGCTTTAGACAGAAGACAAAAGAATTCACAGCATTCTTATGAAGTGTTTATGAGGATGAAACTTCTGAATCCCGATTTTACACAATAATACTAAAGAGATGTGGAGGGGAGATAAATTTTGCATTTAATACATAGCCTGAGTTTCTTAGGTAGGTTTCACAGGCTGGCCTCCTAAGGCCCAAAAGAAACGTCATTTAATAAAGTTAGGTCTGGTTTCCCCAAATGGAACTCATGTTCCCTGAAGTCACACACCAACTGTGGGAAATGGTTCGGAACAGTGCTGTGGGGGAGAGAAGTGCTCCGGTGCCCTACTCAAGTCACTTTCCTGTGCCAAAATCCTGCAAGGGGGGCGTTATTTCCCCAGTATTGTTGCTCCACTCCAGGTGGAGTATCTGTGCAAATTGTGCAGGTCACAGTCTTGTTCTGATGTGGAGGACTTGATCACAGTTCCTTTGTCATGGACAGATCACTATTTACTTGAGTTTAGACTTACAGGAATACCAAGACTTTGCAGGAGTAAGAGATGTATTAAAGTGAGTTGCTTCTGCAGCCAGATGGATCCAAATGGTTTCTGAATGACTACAATATGGTTGATTATCCTGTCAGTGTCCTGGTTGACCTCTGGAATGAGGAGACTGACACAATTGTTCTTAGATGTCCTCTCTCAGGTGTTAAAGCCCAGAAAGCCTCCCCCCCCCTTTTTTTTTTACTTAGGGGCTGCAAGCAAGTGATGAAAAGGCACAAGTGCAACTATGAAGGAAGACTCAGGATGAATCTGCTAAGACACAGGCTAAAGCTCATCTTAAAATTTATTCCATTGTGATGATGGCGGCAAAGAAACAATACTTTTCTGCCGCTACTGCATCTGTGCAGTGTAGGCCAGCAGATCAGTTCCAGGAGGTTAAAGTCCTGTCTGGCCTGCAGGAGAAGGTAGACTGCTCAGTAGCCTGCTGTGACCATTTTGCTCAATACTTTGCAGACCTGGACTCTACATTAGCAGCTATAAGGTGAGATTGTGCCAGGGTGCTGACTTGTCCAGTTGTTTGGGATGCTTTTCAGTTTACTCAGCCTGAGGATAGGGACATGATCATTGGAGGTTTAAGACCTACTATATTTGTATGATCCTTACTGTTCCTGGCTACTTATGTCTGCTGAGGGGAAGGTGTGACTGGCTCCACTCACCGCAGCTTTGAAACAGGCTGTGGTGCATCTACTACTAAAGAAGTCTACCTTGGACTCAGATTTCAATAACTATTGACCAGCAGGGGTTTAGCAAAATAGGTGGTGGAGCTCATCCAGGGATTGTTATACTATTCAATGGACAAGAAGGTGGAACTCTCAGGAGGAGGTGGAACTGTCAGAAAGGTTCAGGAGCTGTGCTCCTGTGAGCTTCCACTGAATCTGAGGCCTGTTTCTCCAAGCTAAAGAGCCCCAAGCGTTTTAACTTTTCTTCATAGGGAAAGTGTTCCAAACCTTTAATCATTCTAGTTGCCCTTTTCTGCATTTTTTCCAATGCTATAATATCCTTTTTGAGGTGCGGTGACCAGAATTGCACACAGTATTCCAAATGAGACCGCACCATCGATTTATACAGGGGCATTATGATACTGGCTGATTTGTTTTCAATTCCCTTCCTAATCATTCCCAGCATGGCATTGGCCTTTTTAATTGCAATTGCACACTGTCTTGACATTTCAGTGAGTTATCTACCATGACCCCAAGATTTCTCTCTTGGTCAGTCTCTGCCAGTTCACACCCCATCAACTTGTATTTGTAGCTGGGATTCTTGGCCCCAATGTGCATTACTTTGCACTTGGCCACATTGAACCTCATCTGCCACGTTGACGCCCACTCACCCAGCCTCAACAGATCCCTTTGGAGTGCCTCACAATCCTCTCTGGTTCTCACCGCCCTGAACAATTTAGTGTCATCTGCAAACTTGGCCAATTCACTGCTTACTCTCAACTCCAAATCATTTATGAACAAGTTAAAGAGCATGGGACCCAGTACTGAGCCCTGTGGCACTCCACTGCTTACCGTCCTCCACTGCAAAGACTGCCCATTTATACTCACTCTCTGCTTCCTATTAATTAGCCAGTTTTTGATCCACAAGAGGACCTGTCCTTTTACTCCATGACTCTCAAGCTTACT
The DNA here is from genome assembly GCF_032191835.1 of Heteronotia binoei. Lineage (NCBI taxonomy): Eukaryota > Metazoa > Chordata > Lepidosauria > Squamata > Gekkonidae > Heteronotia > Heteronotia binoei. The sequence goes on from NC_083229.1 coordinate 34,803,173, forward strand.
AAGGAGCCTTTGATGAGGAACTTTATCAAAAGCTTTCTGGAAGTCAAGCTAAACAATATCTATCGGGTCTCCTTTGTCTACATGTTTGTTCACCCCCTCAAAGAAATTTAACAGGTTAGTGAGGCAAGATCTTCCCTTACAGAACCCATGCTGAGTCTTCCTCAATAACTCGTGTTCATCAGTGTGCCTACTCATTCTGTCCTTGATAATGGTTTCTACCAACTCTCCCGGTATTGAAGTCAGACTGACTGGTCTGTCGTTTCCCGGATCTCCTCTGGAACCCTTTTTAAAGATGGGGGTGATATTTGCTACCTTCCAGTCCTCAGGAACGGAGGCAGATTTCAATGAAAGATTACATATTTTTGTCAGAAGATCCACAAGTTCAGCTTTGAGTTCTTTCAGAACTCTTGGATGTATGCCATCCAGACCTGGTGACTTATTATTTTTTAATTCATCTATCAGTTGTAGGACCTCCTCTCTTGTCACCTCAATCTGGTTCAGGTCTTTCAATACCCCTTCCAATATAAGTGGTTCTGGAGCAGGCAAACACTTCTCATCTTCCACAGTGAAGATGGAGGCAAAAAATGCATTCAGCTTCTCAGCCATTTCGCTATCCTCCTTCAGTAATCCTTTGACCCCTTGGTCATCCAAGGGCCCCACATAGCTCCATTGTGTCCCTTTTACTTTCAATGAAACCAGTGGGTGAGGTCACCAACATGCAGAGGATGCTCAGCTTCCACCTCATCCTAGGGAGGTTGTAGAAATTCTTAATCAATGCTTAGAGACAGTTCTAGAGATAATGTGGGCTAATAAACTGAAGCTTAAACCCAACAGGATGAAAGCCCTGTAGGTGAGAAGATCTGACTTGAGATTTAAGGTGTCAGCTATTCTAGATGGGGTTGCACTCCTCTTCAAGCAATGGGTTTGCAGCTTTGGAGTGCCCTTGGGCACAGGTCCTACAGCAAGATAAACAGGTGGCAGCTGTGACCAGCAGAGCCTTTTATTAGCTTTGGCTGGTTAGCAACCTGTAGCCTTTCTTGGACAAAAAAAAAAAAGATCTGGACACTGTGGTGCATACCATGGTTACATCTAGACTAGATTACTTCAATGTGTTCTACATAGCACTGCCTTAAATAGTGTCCATAAACACAAATTGGTGCTGAATGCTGCAGCCAGGAAGCTGAGTGCAAATAATAATCAGTACAACGTCTTTACAGGCTGGGCTCAGCTACTCTGACTCCTGAGCTGTTTCCAAGCACAATTCAAGGACCTTTGAAGCCCTTAACCTTTGAAGCCCTACATATCTTGAGGAGTATCAACTCCAGAGAACCTACCTGACCACTATGGTCATCTTCTGAGGCCCTGCTTCAGGTTTTCCACTTTCTGAAATTAGCTGGCTAGCAACCTAGCAGAAGAGCTTGTCAGTCTTGGCACCAAATCTCTGGAACTCTCTCCCTAGAGAAACTTGCTTGTCCCCTTCTGTTGCCATCTTCCACCAACGGATGAAGACTTTTTTAATTCATGTTTCATCTGGTATTCCCTTGGCGATCCCTTTTTCCTGACCTGTTTGTTGCTTTTAGCTATGTATATCCTATTGCAATGCATGTGTAATTGTTTTAATGATGTGTTTTGATTTGTATTTAATGTTGTTTTAAAAGATGTTTTCTTATTATGTGTATTTTTAACTTGTTAGCTTCCCTGGTGACCCTGATTGGGACAGAGAAGTGGGATAATATTTCCTAAATGTTTTAAACATTAAATATCAATTATTTATAGTCTATCCTTCTCATAGGACTCAAGGAAGGTTTAAGTATGAGTAACTTTAAAAGATACCCTTAACATGCATACAAAGAAAAGCTGATTTCAACTTGAGGAAATCAGTATTTCAGAAAAAGCAAAGCTGAATTCAAATATATTTCCCTGGAACAACAGGTTTTAGAAAAGCTATCTGGCTCTAGGCCAATATGTTTATTTTGTTATCATTTCAGACCCTTAAGGCAAGGATCCTATAGTGTCAATCCATCAGCTCAAGAACATTCCTCCAACAGCACAGCTTTTTCATTTGTGAAAGGGGGGAGATTTTGCCAGTTCTGCCCTTTTTTGCAGACTATGGTTGCCAGGTCTTAAGGGCAAGCTGGCGGTGGACTCACCGGGATGCTCTAGGAGAGAGAAGGGAATAAGCACGCCATACTGATGTCATGGCTACCTCAACTCCAGGGAATGTAGGCACCTGGAAGGCACATGGGGGGGGGGGGGAGTGATGTCTGGATTTTGGGCAAAGCTAATTGTTATCATAGAGTTTGCTCCAAAACTGGAGCATGGCCCTCCCCAACATTACTGACATACCTATGTCACTTCCAAGTGACGTAGGGATGTCACATTATTTCTGGCTTCTTGCCTGTTTGGGGGTGGGGGTAATTTCCTGGCAGTGAGGAATACCTCATGGCTATCCCCCCACCCCACCCGGTGTCTGATAATCCTGAAGTAGGATGAGGGACTCCAAAGCAGGAGGCATCCCCCACTCCCAACTGGGGACTGACAACCCTAGTGGAGACTCTCAATTTGCCGCTACACTTTTCCTCCAGGTCTACTAGCCTGAAGAAGTATCTGTGAGAGGAGAAAGGTGGGAAAATGGCCTTCCTCTAATGCAATTCTGCACATGCCACTTAGGATCCAAACCTACTTCTTAAGAATTATTCATTTTTTTAAATTGTCTGATAATACCTGATCAGTTAGTTAAATGAAAAATTGTGTCATGTTTGTTTCAATTTCTATTCCACCCTTCTCACAAGCGGCTCAGGTCAGATCACAACAGGAGTATACAAACAGTAACTTAATAATTTAATAATTAAAACAGTTAAGAACAATATAAATTAAAAGCAGGTAGCATTGTTGATTAAAGTGCAGCAATCTCAAAGCTACAACCACTTAGGGCTGGCACCAGGTTTTCTGGTGCCCTAGTGACGTCCCCCTGCTCCCAATTTCCTACCCTACTATCTATGCCCTTCATCCCCCCCACCTGTGGGCAAAGCCAGGCCAGAGGGGGGACCCCACCCAACACACAAAAAAGCAGCTCTACCTACCAGCAGTGGCTTCTACTGCTCCAAACTGCTGGCTGGGAGGGGGAGCGCTGACTGCACAATGAGAGGGGGAGTGCACCCACCACCGCAGCACTGAAGAAAAGCGCAGCAGCAGTGGGTCCAAGCCGAGGGCACCCCTGCTTGCCTCTGCTCTCGCTGAGCCCCTCAGTGGTGCACCGGGAGGTGGAGTACACCCACTGTGCTGCCACCCCCACTCAGCCTATACCTCCGCTGCCACTTGCAGCAAAATCCAGGTCTCCCTTTCACCCAGCTGTCCATGAGAGTGTCTGATCTAGCCAGAGGTTTCAGTGGCAAATGCTGATTCTGGCTCACTACTTTTTCTTTCCCAACACCAAGCTTGCCTCCTCTCCCCTGGTTCTTTGGCAGCTAGTCTGTCTTCCAGCGCAGGGGCCAGCTACTTCCTGGATCTCTGGGAAGGCGAGGGTTCCCACTTAGCTGCCTGGCTGCATCCCTGGCTGCAAGCACTGCATGAAGACTCCCCGGGTGGGGCAGGGTGGCAGAAGCCTGACAGAAGCCCGACGGAGGGTGCATGGGACTCTAAGGAAAACATGGAGGCCTAAAAGGGAGGCTACCCAAGGTGGCACACTGGGAGGAGCAGGGGACACCCACTGCCCCTATGGCCAGATGGCAGCCTGCCTGGCCTACTGCATAGCACTGGCCCTGGAGCCACTGGGTCTATAAGATCTACTTGATCTGAGTCATCTAAAGATGGGGAGCTTCAGCAAGAGAGGCCAATTTAATTGGACGCCTGCTGCTTCATCCAAAGGCCTGGTGGAACAGTTCTATTTTGCGGGCCCTCCAAAACGCTAGAACGTCTGGCAGCTTTCAGTTCAACGTACTTTCAAATTCAAGTACCTACTACTTTCTAGCCCTTTGTTATGGGCATGTGCCTCTGTTTGCTACCATAAGCAGTAAAAGGGTTTTGTCCAAGTATCTCTATTTCTTCTGTGTTGTGTATATATGAATGTCATTTACATATATTCTATGCCTCATATTATTAGTTCTAAAATGAGCCAATACATCATGCTTTTCGGTCACTTTCAAATATGAGAAAATCTGCCAGGCTAACTTTTACTAAGCTCAGCACTCATTATGGCTGATTTTATGATACCAGAAGGCATTTCTTCCTTGGTAAACATGAAGTTTGGTAATCAGGCTAGGCCAATTGTTTCAGAAAAATGAAAAGCCACTGCCCAAGGCTGTGAAGTAGCCATTCTCATTTTCTCAAACACCACGTGCTCTCAGACATTATAAAAGCAGAGAGCTATATTTAAAATAGAGAAAAATAAGATATATTGTGGGGTCTAAGAATGTGAGTATCTGAAATCCTAAATAGAATCTGCATATATCACATTAAATGGCAGAGATCCTTCTCCCAATTATGCCTCTACCCTGAAATGTAATTTTTGCCACATTTGAACATAGTGATTTTCACATTAGGAATCAATGGTCTGAAAAAATCTACAGCAGACCCGGCCGAAGTGGCAAACTACCGACCGGTGTCTAATTTACCATTTTTAGGTAAAATTATCGAGAGGGCAGTGGCGTTGCAGCTACAGAGATTTCTAGATGACGCTTCTGTCTTAGACCCGTGCCAGTCTGGCTTCCGGCCGGGCCACGGGGCGGAGACGGTCCTGGTCGCCTTGGTGGATGACCTCCAGCGGCAACTGGATCGAGGCGGTGCGGCAATACTGATGTTATTAGACCTGTCGGCTGCATTTGATACAGTCGACCATCAGCTGCTGATTCACCGCCTCGCCGACATAGGGGTAGAGGGGCTGGCCTTACAATGGCTTTCCTCCTTCCTCATGGGTCGGGGACAGAGGGTGGCGATTGGGGGTGAGCGATCCCAGAGGCGCACACTAGATTGTGGGGTGCCCCAGGGAGCAGTTCTCTCCCCGATGTTATTCAACATCTATATGCGCCCCCTCGCCCAGATTGCCCGGAGATTTGGGCTGGGTTGCCATCAATATGCAGATGACACCCAGCTCTATCTACTAATGGATGGCCGACCTGCCTCCGCCCCGGGGAACCTGGACCGGGCTTTGCAGGCTGTTGCAACGTGGCTCAGACTGAGCGGGCTGAAGTTGAATCCAGCGAAGACAGGTTCTCCAGGTGGGTCGTGGCACTCTGGGGAAGGAAATATCTCTCCCGGCCTTTGACGGGGAGCCACTGAAGACAGCGCAACGGGTAAAGAGCCTGGGTGTTTTACTGGAGCCTTCATTATCAATGGAGGCCCAGATAACAGCCACTGCCAAGTCAGCATTCTTTCATCTGAGGCGGGCGAGGCAGTTGGCCCCTTTCCTAGAGCGGCAGGACCGAGCGATGGTGATCCATGCGACGGTCACCTCAAGACTGGACTACTGTAACGCTCTCTACATGGGGCTGCCTCTATACCGGACCCGGGAGCTACAGCTAGTGCAGAATGCAGCAGCCAGGCTGCTACTTGGTCTTCCAAGATGGAGGCATATACGGCCTGGGCTGCGCGGACTGCACTGGCTGCCGATTGTATACCGGATCCGGTACAAAGTGCTGGTCATAACCTTTAAAGCCCTATATGGCCAAGGACCGACCTACCTGAGGGACCGTCTCTCCCCATATGAGCCCCAGAGAGCACTGAGGTCAGTAGGCAAAAACAAACTGAATATCCCTGGGCCAAAAGAAGTAAAACTGCAAAGCACCCGCACTCGGGCCTTTTCCGCCGCAGCCCCACAACTCTGGAACCAGCTCCCAGAGGAGGTGCGGGCCCTGCGGAACTTAGATCAGTTCCGCAGGGCCTGCAAGACCGCCCTCTTCAAACAGGCGTTCACTAATGATGGTACCAGTGTTTACTGCTAAATTAATAATGCTTACCGCCACTGTTAGTCTAGGAATGTTTTAATCACTGATTGGTTTTAATGTGTTCTTAATGTTTTATTATTGTATTGCTCATTTTAAATGTTGTAAGCCGCCCTGAGCCTGCTCTGGCGGGGGAGGGCGGGATATAAATAAAATTTTACATTACATTACATTACATCCAGGTATGAGCAAACAGAAACATAAATAGACTTGGCACAGTTCCACTGGTATAGGACCTTATGCAACATTCCTGTTGTCCTACCCATATTTTGTAGTACCAAGATATTGGTTGTATAGGATACTGTGCAAGTAGAAATACCAATGGAGATACAATAAATTTGACTTAGTGCAAGTAGCTACTGTGATTTTTTCCCTTGTATTTCTTCTTGCACAGGAAATCTACCACAAGTAAATTTTTTTTTTGGCTGGATCCAACCTAAAAGCTTCAAGAATATGAAGAAGAGATCAGATTTGTACCCCACCTTTCACTACCCAAACAAGTCTCTGAGCGGCTTACAATCTCCTTTCCCTTCTCCGCATCACCACAGACACCCTGTGAGACAGGTGGAGTTGAGAGAGCTCTAACAGAAACTGCTCTTGAGAGGAACAGCTCTGTGAAACTTGAGACAGACTAAAGGTTACATCAGCAGGTGCATGTGAAGGAGTGGGAAATCATTCCCATATAAGAGTCCCCATACTTAATCACTGCACCAAACTGGATCTCAGATTATGGCAAAGTAATAATCAGATTTATGGCAGATTAGTAATCAAATACATCTATTATTGTGGTCAAGAATCCCGTAGAAGAAATGGTGTGGCCTTTATAGTTAACAAGAGAGTAAGGAAGGCAGTAATGAGATACAATCTGAAAAATGACAGAATGATCTCGGTCCGTATCCAAGGCAAACCATTCAATATCACAATAATCCAAGTCTATGCCCCAACCACTGATGCAGAAGAGGCCGAAGTGGACCAGTTTTATGAAGATCTACAACACCTTCCAGAATTAACACCAAAAAAAGATCTCCTCATCATAGGGGACTGGAATGCCAAAGTAGGAAGTCAAAAGATAACCGGAAAAACTGACAAGTTTGGCCTCGGAGAACAAAATGAAGCCAGGCTAAGGCTAATAAGAGTTTTGCCACGAGAACAAGCTGGTCATAGCGAACATCCTCTTCCAACAACCTAAAAGGCGACTCTACACGTGGACATCACCTGATGGGCAACACAGAAATCAGATTGATTATATACTCTGCAGTCAAAGATGGAGAAGCTCCTTACAGTCAGCAAAAACAAGACCAAGAGCTGACTGCGGCTCAGATCATGAGCTACTCATCACAAAATTAAACTGAAGAAAACTGGGGAAGCCATTAGGCCATTCAGGTTTGACCTTGATCACATCCCTTATGAATATACAGTGGAGGTAAAGAATAGGTTTAAGGAACTAGAGTTGATAGACAGAGTGCCTGAAGAACTATGGACAGAGGTTCGTGACATTGTACAGAAGGCAGCAATCAGCAGCATCCCAAAGAAAAAGAAATGCAAGAAAGCAAAGTGGCTGTCTGATGAGGCTTTACAAATAGCTGAGGAAAGAAGGAAAGCGAAAGGCAAAGGTGAAAAGGAAAGATTCACCCAACTGAATCCAGATTTCCAGAGAACAGCAAGGAGAGATAAGGAGGCCTTCCTGAAGGAACAATGCAAAGCAATAGAGGAAAATAATAGAATGGGAAGGACAAGAGATCTCTTCAAGAAAACTGGAGAAATCAAGGGAACGTTTTGTGCAAAGATGGCCATGATAAAGGACAAAAACGGTATGGACAACAGAAGCAGAAGAGATCAGGAAGAGGTGGCAAGAATACACAGAAGAATTATACAAGAAGGATCTCAATGTCCCGGATAACCATGACAGTAAAATCGATGACCTTGAGCCAGACATCCTGAAGTGTGAAGTCAAATGGGCTTTAGAAAGCATTACTAACAACAAAGCAAGCGGAGATGATGGTATCCTAGTTAAGCTATTCAAAGTCCTAAAAGATGATGCTGTTAAAGTGATGCACACATTATGTCAACAAATTTGGAAAACACAACAGTGGCCACAGGATTGGAAAAGATCGGTTTATATTCCAATCCCAAAGAAGGGTAATGCCAAAGAATGTTCAAACTATTGCACCATTGCACTCATTTCACATGCCAGCAAGGTCATGGTAAAGATCCTACAAGCTAGGCTTCAGCAGTATGTCGATCGGGAACTACCAGAAGTTCAAGCTGGGTTTCGGAGAGGTAGAGGAACTAGAGATCAAATTGCCAACATTCAATGGATCATGGAGAAAACACGGGAGTATCAGAAAAACGTCTATTTCTGTTTCATTGACTATGTTAAAGCCTTTGATTTTGTGGATCACAACAAACCGTGGCAACTCCTCAAAGAGATGAGAGTACCAGACCACCTCACATGTCTCCTGAGAAACCTGTATAAGGGTCAAGAAGCAACTGTCAGAATGGGATATGGAACAACTAATTGGGTTAGAATAGGAAAAGGAGTTTGACAAGGATGTATATTGTCGCCCTGCTTATTTAATTTATATGCAAAGTACATCACGTGGAATGCTGGCCTGGATGAAGCACAAACCGGAATTAAGATTGCTGGGAAAAACATCAGCCTCAGATATGCAGATGACACTACTCTAATAGTAGAAAGTGAGGAGGATCTAAAGAACCTCTTGTTGAGGGTGAAAGAGGATAGCACAAAAGTACGCTTGAAACTCAACATCAAAAAACTAAGATCATGGCATCTGGCCCCATCACACCTTGGCAAACAGAAGGGGAAGACATGGAAGTAGTGACAGACTTCACATTTCTGGGATCCAAGATCACTGCAGATGGTAACTGTAGCCATGAAATTAAAAGACGTTTGCTCCTTGGGAGGACAGCTATGGTGAACCTGGGCAGTATAATAAAAAGTAGAGACATCACCCTGCCAACAAAAGTCCATATAGTCAAAGCGATGGTATTCCCAGTAGTAATGTATGGCTGTGAGAGCTGGACCATAAGGAAGGCTGAGCGCAGAAGAATAGATGCTTTTGAGATGTGGTGCTGGAGAAGACTCTTGATAGTCCCTTAGGACTCCTAAGGGAAATCAATGCATACTGTTCCTTGGAAGGTCAGATGCTGAAGCTGAAGCTCAAATACTTTGGTCACCAAATGAGAAGGGAGCACTCACTGGAGAAGACCCTGATGCTGGAAAAGACAGAAAGCAAAAGAAGAAGGGGACGGCAAAAGGTGAGATGGCTGGACAGCGTTACTGATGTAACAAACACAAATTTGAGCAGACTTTGGAGGATGGTGGAAGACAGGAGGGCCTGGTGTGACTTGTCCATGGGTTGCAGAGTCGGACTCGACTGTGTGATTGAACAACAACAAAGCAATCAAATTTCAGGTATTATTCACCTGAATGCTACTCTGAAAGGATTTTGCACAAAATACATAAATATATTATTTGATATATATATTATATACATAATATATATACAAATATAATATATACATAAATATATTACCCATTTAAGAAATCACATTAGTTGATATTCAGCCATTAGTTGATATTTGTTCATAATAATAGCAGTGTTTGTGGTCTAATCCCCTTATGTTACAAAACAATGTTACTTGTAAAAAAAAAAGTGGTAGGGGGCTAATCTAAAAGTTGGAGGGACGGTGGCTCAGTGGTAGAGCATCTGCTTGGTAAGCAGAAGGTCCCAGGTTCAATCCCTGGCATCTCCAAAAAAGGATCCAGGCAAATAGGTGTGAAAAACCTCAGCTTGAGACCCTGGAGAGCTGCTGCCAGTCTGAGAAGACAATACTGACTTTGATGGACCAAGGGTCTGATTCAGTATAAGGCAGCTTCATATGTTCAATCTACACATTTGTAGACCCAAGTCTGTTTGAGATTTCTGATAGCCATCTTCACACACTGGAAATTCCTCCTACATAAAAATAGTAGCTTTTCAGAGAGAGGACTAACTGAGAACTTCTCTCTGCCAAGTGCTTATTTCCTATGTGCAGACTTTCTGATCTGTAGTTTCAGAATACAGAAAATTGTTAAAATCACATTAATTGTTTACAAATTCTATATTGCCAGAATGGCTATTTTTAACAATGGGTTGCTGATCCTTAACAGCAATTCACCCTATCACCCACACCATTTCCATTCATTTCAATGGAATTACAAAGCCAGTATTCCATGTGAGTCACTACCACTGTGAATATGCTCATTTAGGCTGGTTTGGAATTTGGACTGTTAAAGAAACTTCTGTTGGGGCAGGCTTTAAGAGTAATGTTGTTGAATGACACATGCTTTTTTGCCTTAGCATGTATGTAATTCATATTTGTGAATACATATAAATATTTTATAATGATAAAACAAATATGTTCTTGCCAAAACACAGCTTACAGTTTCAGCTTCTGAGACAAAAGGAAAAGGGGAGCAAAGGAATAACAAGACGGAAACACAAATCCAGAGATTCTGTTTTGTAAAGCTAAAATATTCACAGACAGCAGGTTTCAGTTGGAAAAGATTTAAACTTCTTTTTATAGCATGTGAGGACACACATAAATTGCCAGTCCTGAGCCAATTATCAATTATTATTTGTGTAGAATCATCTGCTCACATTTCATTAAGCATGCATTGAACAGCAGTGGGAGGAAACACAAACGATTTCTTTTGCATCCTCTCAATAATAACAAAGGACATAAACAAATTGGTGAGACTAGATAGAAAATAAAGTAATATCAGTAAATCATGATCATAAGTATAAAAATAACCAATGTGGAACATGAAAAGAAATGACAGAAGGTTTGAAAATTATTTGTGCTGTCTGCTCTGATGTACAATTCATGCAGCAAATGGCTATTTTTTCCCTACAGTTCACAGGGCCGTCACTCCTGGTTTCAAACTATTCTTGAAAGACACAGGATTTTGATTGTTTTTAAATCTAATTTTAAAGCAGCCATTTTATCATATTTGGTTTCCAGTGCAAGTTATCCCACTAGTTTTATCTTAACTTCAAGCGTCCTCAGCCTTACACGCCACATCCAAATGGTCTCAGACATATATTAAGTATGTTGGTTTTTACTGCATGGAGTTATCCTGTGGTGTTCTGCAATCAATTACTGCTATACCACCATCATTAATAATTTTCTTAATGAAAATGATTCTGTTGATCTCCGTTGTATTTTAATTATCAGAGTTAAGCATAATTACACTGCAGCTCTGAGCTGGCGTGTAGACTCCTTTAGGGCGCAATTTTGTTTTAACACACTGATAATGTAATTTTACATTGTGTCAGTTGTTTAGTTATTATCCAGTCGTACAATTCCGCTGTATTCCTGATAACAGATAATAACCTTAGCACCTCCTATATCCTGAAGTCATTTAAAAAGCAATATTAGAATTTCACAACTAGCTAACTTAATCGCCTTATGATTTTATAATTCCCACTGCTAAACATTTTTACAGGCAACCTCTTCCACCATTGCCACCAAACAGTCAGTATCCCTATACATTTCATATAAAAGCATGCTAACTAGCTTCCCCTATATGTGCATACATGTATTTGTACTATAAATTTTAATGCAGTTTGTATCTGTACATTTCCCTTTTGTCTCTGTTTTAGTACTCTCTCGTTTTCTTGCATTCTTAACAGAAGATTGGTAATTCTTAGTCTAGCATTTTGTAAGATAATGGCAACCACACAACTGCCTCTTTCTTGTTTCTCTAGACAAATACCTGTTGCTACCAGAAACTAACTGGCTGAGATATACATGTTCTACTCCACATCTACCACAGCCACTTCTCTTTTAGGATGACTCTGAGCTCAAGATTTGGTGGGCCGCATATGCTGAAGTTTCCCAGGTGGAAGGAACAAGTTTGCTGCCCCTATCATTTTATATTTCTTCCAGCACAACAGAGGGATGTACATTTCTAAATATTTCACACTACATCATTCATCTTATTTGCAGATATTTCTATCGTTTTGCTTTAATATTCTCAAAGGGCTGTTACAGTCAAGCTACAGTGAACACTCTAACCATAGTTAAGAAGTATTCTACTTGCAGCATCATGCATCCTGCTATTAGCCATTAAGCAGAATTCCCAATTAACACAGGATCTGAAACCACAGTCCAAAGCTGGTTTCAGTTCCTAACTGAAGTGAAAATTCTGGTTAGTTCTAACCAGAGTTAATATGTCAGCCAATTTAACATATCACAGTAGTTAAAACTGAGTGTGGGAATTTTTGCTCCAAATATTAGGAGCACAGGATGAAACAAGAAAGGTCTAATCCTTATTGCTTAACTGGGGTTAATTTTTGGAGTAATTGACAATGTTTTCACTGGTTCAATCTTTTTTTTTAAAAAAGCCCCAACTATAATTATGCTTTGTTTCCACATCTTTTTCAGGGGCTATGTTTTTTTTTTTAAAAAATCTTCTCCGTGAATCAATTCAGAATCTAAACAGACATGAAGAAATCCAAGATCCAAGTTTCTTAAACCTATCATCAGCCATCAAATGGAATGCTTCCATCAGGCTAAACATAGATTAAAGGAGCATTTATGTTATCATGTGCCAACCAAATATTTTCAAAGGGTCAAAGATCAACTAAAATGGACACTGGATATCAATAGGTATTATGTATTCTAGGTTATTTATTACATTTTTGCTGTTCTCAGTACAGTACTAAGAGTTGGAGGTGTTTATCCAACAAGCAATCAAGAATGAAATCTGAAAAGGTTTTCTCAGGGGCATCCGGTACAGATCCACTACACACATCCTCTTCAACAAGCCCATTTCCTTTATTTGCATTGCCTAATGGAGTAGTTTTATTTTGATCTTACTGAAAACAATCATTAACTTCACAAAAGAAGTTAATCTGCAAGCAACACTTGCTCACTTTTTAATGTAAGATATCTTTCAGTAGAAATACAGCCCTTTAAAGGCAAAATAAACAGAAAATATGAAAAAATGTTCAATGTTATGTCATATTGAAGCTATTCCACCCACAAGTACAGAACAAGCTATTCAAAGTAGAACTCAAGAAATTATAGATATAATCATCCATTCTCAAATTTTGCATACAGAATTTAGCATTTTAGCAAAGTAGGTAACTAGGTGATGGTGTTGATAGGTTTTGTTCCTTTAGCAATAGGAAGGGGAAAACAAAACTACCCTACTAAGACCAATCTTTAAGATGCCACAACGTTTATATGTGTAAATATGTCTACCAGCCTTGTCTGTTTTCTAATTATCTGCAGATGAAATATTTTTAGATATATTAAACATTTAATTCACACAGGCTTATCACTCAAGCATATTCAGTATCTAACCAATTTAAGACTCCATGGTGACTTAGATGTCTGAATGGACTACCACAGATCTAATATTGCAGGCAGAACTTTCATAGTTCCCATATCACCCTAAATATAATGCTTTTCAATAAAGCCATGACAGAATTTCAGCTACCATTAATCACAAATTCTCATAAAATGTTGAAACTTAATCAGTTTATTCTATCTTATGGTCCCATAGAATACAATGGACTCCATACCCAATTTAGTGCCCCCCCTCCGTTGGCGCCTAGGGCAAGCACCCCCCTTTGCCCCCCCAGATCCGGCCATGACTTAAAACCTAGTCCCTTCCCTGCCCTATCAGCATGCTCTGAGCCATAAATTATGGTGCTTACATATTTCAGTGGGGTTGCAGCAAAAACATAGATGGTTGTGCCTGCTATATTATGTATTATGTATTTGTGAGCTTAAGTCCACTTTGTCAGATTAATTTATTGCCTCCAATAAAGTGGGCTTGACCACACAGAAGCTTGTGTTGCAGTAACTTGGTCAGTCACTAAGATGCCACAATATTTTTTTGTGTAAATATGTCTATCAGCCTTGTCTGGTAGACGCATCTGTGAACCAAGCCAACTCCAGCAGGAACTACACCACCTCAACCAGTCACTGCATGCCAATGGATACTCCCTACAAGAAATTAGAAGAGCCCTCCATCCCAAGAGACCATCCACATCAAATCCCGAGCCACACACAAATGTAGGTACAGCCTTCCTGCCCTACATAAAATCTGTCACCGACCGCATTGGCAAAATTCTCAAACGCCACAATGTTGACACAGTCTTCAAACCCACACAACAGATCCACCACTTGCTGCGCTCGGCCAAAGATATGAGAGATCCACTTTCAACCCATGGAGTCTACAAAATACCCTGCTCCTATGGTGCAGTCTACATTGGCACTACCCAACGCAGTATCAACACTCGCCTCACCGAACACAAGAGACACTGTCGCTTGTTTCAGCCAGAAAAATCAGCTGCAGCTGAACATACACTTCAAGGAGACCACGTCATCCACTTTGAAAGAACTGAAGTCCTTTCTACAGACTTACATTATCATACCCGCCTGAACAGAGAAGCTATTGAGATTTACAAACACCAGCAAAACTTTAACAGAAAGGAAGAAGGTATTTCCATCCACCAATCTTGGTATCCAGCTCTGCAAAACACCCTATAGACTATAAATTGCAGAAATTCACAGAACAACCAGTACATTCCAGAGAACAATCAGCACAGTCAACAACCATCTTCCTTTTCTTCACACCCCTTCCAACCCTCCCAGCAATTAACACAGAACAATGGTCACATTCAACAGCCAGTTTCCTTATCACTACCCTTCCAGGAAGCCCCACCAAACAATGGGCACATCCACAAACCTATTGCCCTTTCACCACACTCCCTCCAGCCTAGAAATAGCAGCTCTCCAGCAGCCCTGGCCTCACTCAATGCACAGCAGCCAAGAAGGTCAGAGCGCCTGCTCCGGCTGCAACGCCACTGAGGATGTTCTCCACAGCCGAGAACGAAACGTCTGGAAGAAAAACTTTCTCCAATAGAACACGGCACTTGAGCCCGAAAGATTCTGCAAACCCTAATGATGTTACCAGCCGTGAAAACCTGAAATCTTTGTCAACAAAGATAATCCAAAAACTGGGTCTCAAGGATCAAACCAAATTTAACATACTAAGGGCTAGAAGAAAGTCAAAATGGATCTGATAATATATGATTTGAATATCTATCTATATATATATATATATGTGTGTGTGTGTGTGTTCAATGCGTTCCAATCCATTGCCATGTTCAGTCCTTACAAACTTTCCCCAGACTTTGCTGTAGTGTGGAAAAGTGGGCCTCTAATTGAAAAATCAGGCTGTATATGCACACATAAGAAACATAAAAAAAGAAGAGCTCTATTAGATCAATCAACAGTCCATCAAGTCTGGCATTCTCTTTCACATAATGGCCACCCACTTGCAACAAACAGGGCAAAGAAGGCATTAAGAACATAAGAAGAACCAGCTGGATCAGGTGTCCATCTAGTTCAGCAGACTGTTTCCTATAGAAGCCAAACAGTTGCCCTAAATAAGCAAAGCACAAATGCCAAAATGCTACCTCTGATATTGTCTCCTAGCACTGGCATTCAGGTTTGCTACCTCTGTACGTGGAGACTCCTTTCAGTTACAATGGCTATTAGCCATTGATGGATCTTTCCAGAAGAAAGGTTTAACTCCCTTTTAAAGCTATCTGGTTCATGGCCATCAGTACCTCCATTACAAAGCAATCTATATAGGTATCCCCTCAAAATCAACTCAGAAATTCAAGTAAGCACCAGTTCAATAACTATTAGGAGCTAGCCAGGGCATGCAAATTCATTCTGTCTATTAGCTACCAAGTTCAGTTCAAATCATGGCCTTGGGCTCTTCAAAGCTGCAGGATTGCCTCTCCTACTATGTTCCACCACAACAATCTGAGCAGGTCATTCTGCAGGTACCATGCAGCGAATGGGCAAGATCAACGCACACATATGTTCTCTGTAGTGCCCCTTCCCCACTTTGTGGAATGCCCTGAGGAGATCAGGAAGCCTCCCCTGTTTCTCTCATTCTTCAACTATGTAAAACAGAAAAAGTTCAGGAGGCATTTTTATAATATAGTGAGAGCTATATTACAACAGAATGGCTTCAGAGATGTTTCATGGAAAGGAACAAGTCTGTGGACTATTGTGAATGGTATGTGTTATTTGTTACTATATGTATTATCTTGTTCTCAGTGAACTATATTTCTACTTACATAATACCATTTACTGCTTGTTAAACATGAATTCTTATGCTTTGTTCAGATTTCTGCTTTGTTTCAGATTTCTGCAATCCCACTCCAGTTACACTGTTTATTAGATAACCAACTGATTGCATTGATTTATAATCCATCAGTCTCAGTGCGAAAGGCGGACTATGAATAACGTAATAACGAAATAAAAATAAATCTGTTTTCATGGGAAAGCATTTAACTAAGCATTCCTACAATCTCTAGAGATATAGTCCAGGAACAGTTTTATCATCTTATCTGTTGCTGCATAAACTAGGCAAATGCAAAAGTTTTTGGAGCACGTATAAGTATCCTGTGATTTGGCTCCTCCTCAAAAAACTGTTACTGTTGTCAGCCTATAAAAGAAGGCTGCTATAACAGGATCAGCTCTTCCAGATCTTTCCTGTGGTTCAGTTATCGTTCAGTTACGGTGGTTTTAAAAAAAAAACCTGAGTGAATGCAGGATTACAAGGTGAGGGATACAAGCCTAGGGGTTGGAAGGACAAAGAGTTTTGAAAAGTAATATGGAAGACTTGTAACAAAAGTTACAAACATTCATTTCTGTTTCTCACATATCTGTAGGCACAACTTCTACTTTGGACAACTGCAGGAAAGTTATTCAAATATGAACAGCTCTTAATGCCTTTTAAACTAAACTGGAATTTCTCATGCATATGAAAACTATATATACACACATATACACACATCAAAATGCTATCATTTTCTCCTGCTAGAGCAATGAGTCACAGTAAATTTTAAATGATCCAGATTCATTTATTTCTAAGCTTGGGCTTTTCTCCTTAACTAAAGCAGGTGTTTTCAGGTTACAAAATTAATTTATTGGTGTTTTGTAATTATAATAAGAAGAATGTATAAGAACCTGGTGTATTACTATTTTTTTTTAAACATGCAAATTCCCTGTTTTCAGTGTTTCAATTTTCAAAGGCTTGTTGCAGTTTAAAGGCAATCCTCTTATAAGTGTACAAATTGCAATGATTATAGGAACAACTTGTAATTGTTTCTAGTAAGTTTTAGTAGCCTTTGATATTATGATTAGTGTTTTGTATGTTAATATAGTGATATGGGTGCTTATTTGCCTGGATGGCAATATGCAGAAATGGTCACTAGGTTGTCTCAGTAAACAAATCTTTCATCTCAGTGGGTCTGTTTCTTAAGCAATAAGAAAAAAAAACCCTTAAAATAAATTGTACTACAGCTATGCAATTTCTGAGGTATTCACAAAGCACTGAGACTGGCAGCCCAAGCTTAATTAGAAATGCCCAAGGAAACAAACAAAAAGAGGAAACAGAAAGCAGTCCATTCTAATGTGGCACTACTGCTATATCCCCAATGCCTTGGCTATTTAAGTATCAACGGTCTTTATGACAAATTCAGGACTGCATGTTGAATGTTCCATCTTTGTTTGACCAGAGTAACCCAGAAAGGAGAAAGGATAACATTCAGTCCCAGCAAAGGAAGGTTCCTAAACTCTATATACAGTAGCTTGTTGACAGAAGTTTTGCTTTTGCTTCAGACCTTCTTACCTGCCCACTCCCTTAATCAGAAGCTGCCGATTAATTACTCCACTTTTTACCACAATGACTGCAATAATCTAAATTAAGCTAATAGGCTTTAAATAGCGTGTGCAGGGAGGACTGAATCCAACATCTAGTGCCCACTGAAAGCCACAGAGACATCCACACAATATTTTTTGGCAGGCCCCAAACCTACAGTATTGGGACTCACATTCTAAATAAAACTCACATTCTAAATAAACAAAGTTGCTGGGATTATCAGGAAAGAACATTTTACTATACAGATTTGTTCACATACTCTGTAAATCAAAACTAGCAGCTGATTCCCCAACAGTGCATGAGGCTTTCTTCAATGCTTGTCATGGTTTGGAAACAATGGTATCATTAACATTTCTGACAAAAACAGAACAGAACACAATGAATTTTCAAAGCAAAATTTCATAATGTTAAGATTAACTCACTTGCAATAAGCAAGCACAGTGCATTATTTATCTTATTTCTTTATTTATGCTATTAAATAATGCCTTTCTCACAGGATCTCAAGGTGATTTACACAGAGTAATACAATACAATCAACAAAATGGGACATTGAATAACCAATGCATTAGGATTGTAGAAGTTTGGAACCGCAAGAAAGAACTGAAGTATAGCATAAGTATTAACATGACAAATTAAGCCCTACAAAAATTAAATAGGAACCTACTTATAATAAACTATACATAGCAGTCTCTAACCATGGATTGTATGGAATCCAGATATGGATCTGACATGCCTAAGGGAGTCCCTGACTGAAATGAATACAACAGTCTTGTTATATACTAAGGGCCACAATTCTGAGAGTGATGTAGACATTCTGTATCTGTAGCACAGAAGGCTTTAAAACTCATTTTTCTGTATCTGCAGCCTCTGCAATCCTTGGGAACCATTTCTGACTCAAAGAGATCTTAGATGAAGCTTGTGAATCAGAGTATGGAATGACTCTTGCAAGGAGGGTGGGGGCCAGGTCCAGACTGGCATTTTGAGCTGGCACACGGACGGGATGCAGACAGACCCAAAAAACATGACCAAGCATGCGTGTCTACCTCCCATGACGCTTTCGCCCCCCCTCCCCAGGCCATCCCACTCGTGCTACACTTTGGACAGGTTGGGGGCAAGAGTGGGATGGGTGGCAGATGTACATGTTTGGTTGCGCTTTTTTTGCTTTGCCGGTGTCCCATCCGTGTGCCGGCTCAAAATGCTGGTCTGCACCCAGCCAGAGAGAGAAAGGCAAAGACCTGTTACATATGAGCAAGCCCTTGTATGCAACCAAAGGGGTTTCCAGGATACCTAGTGTATACTGTGCACAGCTGCTTATAAGTTATTTACAAAGACAATGACGTACACTGATAACAGTTTATACCAAACCACTGGGTATAAAAACTGGAAGCACTGTGGCTTTAAAAAAAAAAAAAACACCCATGTCCTGGCTTCCTGCTAATTTAATACATAATTCCAAGTTGACAAAAACGTGAATAATGCTGTAAGGGAGCTTCTGTTATACACAAGACTTGCCTTTTCACCCCTCCATTTGTTGTTTCTGATGCAATGGACACATTTCATCATGACTATTAATTCCTTGCTAAGAAAGTAGAAGCGAAATCAGCTCATGTTTACCTTTGCTGTACACAATGCAATTGTTTTTGTTGTCTTCCACTCCTTGCCAAGTCACATCCAGCAGCCACTTGGGGCCAGCAGTCAACACCATGGGGACTGCAGCCTTTGTCTTCTGTAGAAAGAATGATAACAAACAGATGCCATTTGCTCATGTTGATTAAGAACTTGAATAATAATAGTAATAATCATTTTATTTGCAAACAACTAAATCTCCAAGCCCATAAGCCAAGGCCTTATTCCCCTGCCTCAGGACTTTTTTTTTAAGTAGAAGATGACACAAGCTGCAAGACTTCAGTGTTTTTATAGATCTGAAAGGTGGATTTATTATCAAGGATTTTTCTGAATGATAGCACTGGATCAGATCTCCAAGATTAGGCAGATCTCTGGTGGCTCAGAATTATAAAGGGAATGCAGATGACTTTCACAGCAAAGAGCCAAGTGTTTAGAAGTGAACTTTAGACACATTGTACTTCATTATCGACAGGATCTCACTATTTCCTGAAACAGACAGGAAAGAATTTAAAGAATCAGTATCCATTTCAAAGCTCTATCCTGGGTAACATTTATATTATAGCGGGGAATTATTCTGAATGGATAATGTAATTTTCCCCGTCTCCCTCTTTTTTTTCTTGCTGAGTGCTGATGTGCAGCTTTACTATTGCTGAAATAATAATGCTAATGATCCCACATGCATGCTCTCCAAAAAAGAAATGTAATAGCAGCAGACAGAATGAATTTGAATGAGATAAAAAAATGCATAACACCCTCCCCTTGTTCACAAAAGGCAGAGTGGCAAAGTGACATTATTTTTTATTATTATATTCACTAAAGAAGGTTTAGCATTTTGCAAAGTAAGGTAGAAAACCTCAAATTATGTGTGCTTAACTTTAGTTCTTAAATCCAGATGCAAAGGATGAACTGATCTGGAATTTAGTAAGCCTTATCAACATTGTTCTTTATGGTGACTGGTAGTGAAATGTCGTTTAGACATTTATCACTCACCAGTTCTTGTTCAGTATATCAAACATCATGAAACTATGACTCAGAGTACAGAATACAATGAAAAGGGTCTCAGGGTAATATTCCACTAGTATTTTTTTTCAAAATGTAGATAAAATCTGTTTTAAGCAATACCAACTCTTTCTTTCTTACAGTTTCCATGACTGGCTCAGAAGCTGGAAGTATAGGTTTAAAGTCTAATCCTATGGGGGCACTGGAACATCAAATAGGTGCTTGAAATGAAACACAATGACCACCATGCTGATATATTATTATGGTATGTGCATGGGCATTAATGGACTGAGCATGTGTGGATAAATACTACCATACAACAAACACTTAGTATTTTCATGTTTCTGCATCACACATCTAACAATTATATGCCCACCAGAAGGGCATCATTTGGAATGTCTTAACTATGCAACATTCTGGGGCTTTTCATTTCATGCACCATGATAACAGCTGCATATTTAAATGCTGAACATGCAGAAATAACTAACATGATTAGAAAAATAACACTGAACAACTTTAGCTGAACGGTACCATTTTGGGTGGAGACATTTGATTGCCTCTTCCAATTAAAAGAATAAGAAACTTCTGTACACACAGAAAAAGTAGCTCATTAGGGAGAAGTGTTGACTATTTTCAATGACAGGCCAGTTTTCCAGCTGAAGAGAGTTTATTTAGTAAGGGGGAAATATGATGTAATCTATTTACAGTATAAAATGGAACAACTCAGTTACAGCTTCTCCATGTGATTCTGCTATTCATATGGCTTCTGCTTTATTCTAATATTCTGGGACTAACTTTTATGTAAAGCACATGACTAGATCAGCCCCACTTGCCCTACGTAGGATGCTCCAATGACATGTCATCCAGCGTACTATCACAACTATCTTAAAAATGTGGTCCTCTTGAAGCTGGTTATGCTTGTAGCCACCACCACCTCCTGTGGCAATGAAGGAAGTACTTCCTTTTATCCATTTTAACCCGACTGCTCAGCAATTTCATTGAGTGTCCGTGAGTTCTAGTATTGTGAGAAAGGGAAAAAAGTATTTCTTTCTCTACCTTCTCTATCCCATGCATAATCTTGTAAACCTCTATCACATCACCCCTCAGTTGACGTTTCTCTAAGCTAAAGAGCCCCAAGCATTTTAACCTTTTTTCATAGGGAAAGTGTTCCAAATCTTTAATCATTCTAGTTGCCCTTTTCTGCACTTTTTCAAATGCTATATCTTTTTTGAGGTGTGGTTACCAGAATGGTACACAGTACTCCAAATGAGGCCATCAATTTATACAGGGGCATTGTATAAATCTTTTGCTTCCTGTTAGCCTCATTGGGGGTTAGATTTTCATCCCTTTCCACTTTGTGCTAATTACTTCCTGTTTCTTGCTGAGGGGTACACATGTCTAAATAATTCCAGAATGGTTACTTATATGATTATTATGTGTGTCTTGTGTTGGGATTTAACTTTGTGTTGCAGACAAAGTTTCTGCTCATTATGTTTTACTTTGTTTTGTGGTCGTAATTTTGTAACTGTGCTACCATGATGCCCCAAATAAAAAATACATTTAAAAAAAATGGCTTTGGATACAAAATGATAAACAGCCCTTAATTTGGACTCTCCTGCCAAAAATGACAAATAATTAATAGTTGATTCATAAATTCATAAAGGTTGTGAGAAAACAAAGTAGTAAAAGACAAGAAAAAATGCAGGGGAAAAATGGAACCTTTAGAATAAACTTATAGGACAATATGAGAGCAATTCTAAGGCCCTGACCTAGATAGCCCAGGCAAGCCTGATCTCGTCAAATCTCAGAAGCTAAGCAGGGCCAGCCCTGACAACTATTTGGATGGAAGACCTCTTTGGAATACTAGGAGTGGGAGGCAGAGGCAGGCTGTATAAAGTCACTTATCTGAACATCCTCCATTCCCCAGTAGGAGGTCACCAGAAGTTGCCTTGACATCCAGGCATCAATGCATGCACACACACACTACAAAAAATATAATGCACACACACACACACTACAAAAAATACAAAAAAAATTAAGGGAATAATTCTATAATTCTACTCAGAATTCTACTCAGGTCTATTTAATATGGCTTCCTTTCAGGAAAGTGTTCTTAGGATGGCATTGTTTGTACCATATGGAATTCTAGTGTTAATTCTGGTTGCAGCTGCTAGCAAAAACATAATTTCTAAGCAGTCCAAAATATACAAGAGTGGAAACAGCCCAACATTGACATTTTGTTCTGAACTTGACAAATCACTACCATAGGAGAGATATATGCAATAACAGCT
Source organism: Heteronotia binoei (assembly GCF_032191835.1). NCBI lineage: Eukaryota > Metazoa > Chordata > Lepidosauria > Squamata > Gekkonidae > Heteronotia > Heteronotia binoei. Next base: position 34,825,795 of record NC_083229.1, read on the forward strand.
ATTTTATTTGAAGGTGGAATGTGATCAGTATTGTGTCATAGTTAGAATGTTGGATTAGGATCTGGGAGACCTAAACTGAATTCCTAATCTGCCATGGAAACTTGCTGGGTGATATTGAACTAGTTACATACTCTCAGCCTAATTTATCTCATAGGGTTGTTATGAGGATAATATGGAGAAGAGGAAAATGATGTAAATTAATTTGGGTCCCCACCGGGAAGAAGGACAGGGTATAAATGAAATAAATAAATATAGTGCACAATGAATAAGTTTGCTAAAATAATCTTCTCCACCCAAAGGGTGATTCACACATGGAATGCACTGCCACATGAGGTGGTGATGGCTACCAGCATAGGCAGCTTCAAGAGGGGATTTATTTATTTATTATTTAGTTCTTTAGTCTTATATGCTGCCCTCTCCGCAGGCAGACTCAGGGCAGCTGACAGTCAATTCAAAAACATTTACAATAACAATTTAAAACAATAAAATAATTTAAAATACATTTTAAGGTGCTGTTCAACTTCAGTATAGGCAGGATCTTTCTTTCTTCTGGCAATGATCCTATAATGATCATAGTTCCTCAGCAGTGTAGGGATTGGATAAACATATGGAACAGAGGTCCATCAGTGGATATTAGCCACAGCGTATTTATGGAATTCTGTCTGGGGCAGTGAAGCTCTGTATTCTTCATGCTTGGAGGGGGCACAGTGGGAGGGCTTCTAGTGTCCTGGCCCCACTGATGGACCTACTGATGGCACCTGGTTTTTTGGCCACTGTGTGACACAGAGTGTTGGACTGGATGGGCCATTGGCCTGATCCAGCATGGCTTCTCTTGTGTTCTTAATCTGAGACTTCATAATCATTTTCCTAAAACAGAGAAATGCTGGCATTTTTTAAAGACTTCCAAAATCCTATACATATAAAGGCAATGCGTGTTACCGATGACTCATTTTTGACACATGCACATGACAACTCACTTTTTAAGCATGTGCACCAGCCTGAAAGGGTGGAGGAGAGAGGGACCAGCCAGGCCGGTAGCAGGGTGTTCAATGGTGGTGGTAGGGATAACTCATCCTCAGCCACGTGCTTCTTCCTGAGTAGGCCACTCAGAAATGCACATTAGTGCTGTTACCTGTGCCCAGCTGCATGGAAGAGACCAAAAAACCCTGTCGTGGAATGGAGACCAAGAAATGGCTGCCAAATGCACATCTGGTTTCCCCTCACCTCCAATTCTTAGGTTGCAATCCAGCCAAGTGCAAAACACTTCCTGGCAGGACTCCTCAGAAGTAAGCCCCACGGAGCCCATCAGGGCATCCACAGAATAGCAGCTTGCATTTCCTAAGGGGAGAATGAATCAGGGTCAGCTCAGGCATCAGGTGGACTCACTGGGAACATTCTTTGAGCTGGATTGTGCCCTCGGTAAATAAGGAGCAAAAAAAAAAAAGGATTTCTGCACTCCACCTTTCCTTCAGAGGAGTTTAGAGGGGCATGCAGAGGATTGCTCCTATTTTATCCCTACAACAACCCTCTGAGGTAGGGTCAGAGGAAGAAGTATTCATTTGTTTGTTCGCTCACTTCATTTCTGGTCTGCCTGGGTCACTGAGATTTGAAGCAGATTACTCCTGAAAACCAGAAATCTGGCAAAGAAATTATGAAACAGGCAACAAAATAAGAGGAAAACACAGTGAACAGAAAGTTTAAGGTTACAGAGGCAGGTAATATCAAAACACCTCTGAACTCCCTTGCTTTGAAAACCATAAGAGGGGGTGCCATAAGCTGGCTGTGACTTGACACCACTTTGCATGTACAACAAGCCACAGTATGGGATCTTACCTTTTCTGGAAGGCTGTTACCAAGAAAGTTCAAACCTCAACTTTCCAGTTCTTCTGGAAATTTGAGTGCTTCCATACTAATCAAAGTAGTACAATTGCCATCATACGTGCAAACAGTTACAGCAGTGGTTTCAGACAGAGTTGTCATTATCAAGCTGCTCTTCTCCTGGTCTTTCCCCATTACAGGGCCAAATTTTCCAGTAGCTGATTTGCAGTGATTCTTTTGCTACTTGTGGGGAATATGAACTCAGAGGTCTCTCTGCAGATGTTTGTAAGATGTTGTCTTGTAATCAACAGAATTTCTTATCCTAACTTCATTCTTGGGGAGGTGCAGCAGTAGCTGTTCAGACACATTTTTTTTGTTTGTTTATTGGTGTTCTAACACAACTAGGAATTCGTGCCATTTATCACTACATGGTTTAAGATGAAAACATTTAAATCTAAGAGGGAAAGAATGGAGTTTTTAGCTAGCTAGTTAGAGCCAACTGGAAGGATTGCACAATTTTCCCCATGGGAACTGGATATGGGGTGAATGGATTTGTTGCTTAAGTGGTGTAGGGACACTGATATAGTAACATGATGCCATACAGTAATAGTACAGACCTTTCACTTTATCTAAAGGTGATAAGAGGGGAATCTCAGTGATATCTGGGGACTGTGTGAGAATGCAAAGTCATGATCAGAACTAGGCTTCCCAGTTTGCCGGCCACAGTGGGCAGCCTCTCAGCCCCATGAGCTCTTCCTTGCTCTGCTGACTCTGACAGTGACAGATAACAGGGAAACAATTATGTTGCGGACACTGTGGTTTTCACCATCATGATTTGGGGAAATTCCTAGAGCGTTGAGCATTTTGATGACATCACTGATAGGTATTCATCCACAAGTAATGTCACTGCATCACATGATGATTCCCTTTCCACATGCTCTAATCCTTAAATGCTGTTAGGATTGCCAACCCTGGGCCTGGTAACCGTAATCAGAATGGAGCCATACCTTTTTAGATGGGAAATCCAAGCAGTGACTGAGTTTAGTAGTTGTAAATAGAAGAAGCAGAAGACTGCAGATTTATACCCCGCCCTTCTCTCAGAGACTCAGAGCGGCTTACAATATCCTATATCTTCTCCCCCCACAACAGACACCCTGTGAGGTGGGTAGGGCTGAAAGGGCTCTCACAGCAGCTGCCCTTTCAAGGACAACTCCTGCGATAGCTATGGCTAACCCAAGGCCATTCCAGCAGCTGTAAGTTGAGGAGTGGGGAATCAAACCTGGTTCTTCCAGATAAGAGTCCACACACTTAACCACTACACTAAACTGGCTCTCTAAAAGTAGAAGAAGAAGAAGATGAAGCAGAGAAGAAGAAGAAGAGATTTGATTTATATGCCGCCCTTCACTTGGGGTCTCAGAGCTCCTTACAAACTCCTTCCCTCCCTCTCCATATGACAGACACCCTGTGAAGTAGGTGGGACTGAAAGAGCTCTGAGAAAACTACTCTTGAGAGAACAGCTTTGAGAGAACTGTGGATCACCCAAGGTCACTCAGCTGCTGGATGTGGAGCAGGAGTAGGGAATCAATCCTGGTTCTTCAGCCCAGAGACCACCGCTCTTAACCACTACACTAAACTGGCTGTACTGATGTGAGGTATCTCCACTAAGTGGCACAAGATTCCTGTTTATCTGTTTAACCCTAAGAACATTTTGCTGAGATGAAGCACCACACCACACCACTCAATAAAAGGAGTACATCTACATAATATTGCTCCCTAACATGGCTAGCCATCTAGAATGAGAATATGTGTCATCTGAAATTTGGATAAGTCTTTAGCTCTTTTCCACTTAATATTTATTCATGTTAAAGTTTGTATACCTTCCTTTTGGCCTGAGGTAGGTCTTCAAAGATGCTTTTGATAAACACTGAATTCAAAATAATACACCAAGATTCAGAGATAGTGCATACAGCTTGAATATTAAAACTTGACTGAATAATTTAAAACACTAAGATACTAAGTTCAAAATGAAAATATCTACAGTTGCAACTGCTTCTGAAGAGATGATAGGAGCGCAAATAGAATAATACAAGGCAGTATAGAGACATATACATGTCATCAAAAACAGCACATAACAAGAATAACTACTATGACTAAAATACTAACTTACTATTGCTAGTACTAGAAGGGAATAATATATTTTTGAATGCAGATATTTAGTTAGATATTGGTGTTGTTGATTTGTTTAAAGATACTTGAATAATCAGGAGATTTCAGTCGATTGCTGATTTCTAGCACTGTACTATTCTATTATTAACTGTGTGAAAAGTACTTCAGATACACATGGATACATCATTTAATCTTATGCAAAATAAGATAGTTTGTATAATGACTTAATGTTTAAGAACACTAAAACAGTAAACTGCCTATCTAGGTGGTCTGCAGTCTTGATAGCCCTTTAAAAAGAACAAATCATAACATAAAGATAAATCCAGCAGCAAATGTCACCATGTCTGTTGGCAATGACCATTTAACCTTTACCACAATAAGATGAAAGAATAGCCCAGGCTCCCATTATGTTATAGTGTTACTCATCAAACTTTTTATTTCCCATCAGCCCCAAAAGAAAGGGAGCATTTCTTTAGATTTTAGGTTATTTTGGTACAAAAGGTTTTTCTAAACCTTTTCCATCTAGGATACTGCATGCATAACTCTAGCTGGATGGGCAATTACATGCATTACTAGGTGAAGTATACATAATTATCTTCTCTAATCCACACTGTATTGTGCACATGGAACCCTTGTTTAAAAGCTACTTTTTTAGCAACTAATTATTGGAGTGGAGCTATCAGTTAAATGGAGGGACTTTGTAAGTGCAGAGATGTGGCTTAGTGATAGGGCATTTTTCATTTAAAACATCACAGTTCCAAGGCTTTTTATGTAGGAAAAGGCCAGCAGGAACTCTATGCCAAGCATGCCATTTCTATATGTTACTCCATGGACAAGCCAGATACAAAGCAGAACACTCTTCATGCTCTCTTCCCTCCTCCCCACCCGCGCTTTCTCTTCCTAACCAAAGGGTGCATAATAAATCCATCTGGACCCAAGTTGTTTAGAATAACCTTGTGCTAACGGTGTAGAGTGCCTCTCCCCCATATTCACACAGCCAGGTCTTATCGGTTCCCAGAGAATGTGTCAGAAAGGGAGCTGTTTTTATTAGCTGACATTCCTTAGGTACAAAGAGATATTAGTGAGTAGCCTTTGAACTCTCAACTCAATTTGCATCTTTATGTTATCCTTTTGAAGTTATCTGTAACCTTTCCCTTTGAAGCATGCCTATAAGTTACTATGCAATGCTATGTATGTCACTTCCAAGGAGTCCGTCCTTGAGCAAGCTATGGAGTTTTACAATAAAGCAACTTTTGATCACAGAACAAAAGTTTGATTATTGAGAAATATTGATGCTTGACACTCATTTGCATATTAGACCACACCCCCTGATGCTACCACTGTTTCACATAGGACTTTTTTGTAGAAAGAGCCCAACGAGAACTTATTTGCATATTAGGCCACATTCCCTGATGTCAAGCCAGCCAGAACTGCATTCCTGTGTATTCCTACTAAAAAAAAGAGCCCTGCACAGTTCTAACTCCTACTTTTCTAGTTAAAGGATTTCAGATAGTAGATATTTTCATAGATTTCTGAAAGCTCTAGCCAGTCAAAGTAGACAGTTATTGATGAATCAACATGCTTCAAGAGTGGTTATGGAGGCTGAATTCAGCTCACCTACTATCCCTTTCCTGCCAAACAGCTGATAGATGGATTTTTAGAAAGAGCTTTTCATGTGCAACTCCATTTACTTTTTGCATACTCCATTGGATTGGGATAATGATGTCCTTTATGGCATCCTTCTCACTCCACTTTAAATTGTTGTCCAATTGCTGCCAGTTTCTTATAGGTAAAGAGCCCCATGGCGCAGAATGTTAAAGCTGCAGTACTGCAGTCCTAAGCTCTGCTCACAACCTGAGTTCAATCCCTGGTGGAAGCTGGGTTTTCAGGTAGCTGGCTTGAGGTTGACTCAGCCTTCCATCCTTCTGAGGTCGGTCAAATGAGTACCCAGCTTGCTGGGGGGGAAGTGTAGATGACTGGGGAAGGCAATGGCAAACCACCCTGTAAAAAGTCGGCTGTGAAAACGTTGTGAAAGCAACGTCACCCCAGAGTCGGAAACGACTGGCGCTTGCACAGGGGACTTTTCCTTTCCTTCTTATAGGTACATTCTGACTGACACATAGTTATCTTGTATATGTATCTGCATGTGATAGCATCTTAAGAGTCCAACAAGGTTTTAGGGTTTAAGCTTTCGAGAGTCAAAGTTTCCTTCATCAGAAAGTCAACCCTTGTGTTTTATTAGACATGCATCTGGTTATACCCTGAAAATCTTCTTGGTCATCTCTAGGTGCTACTGGACTACAATCTACTGCAGACCAACATTGCTGCTATGTCACTGATTTATGTTGTGATAACTGCTAAAGTGGATGTGTTCCTTTCATTTAAAAGAATAGATTAAGGTGTACTAGAATTCCATGTGTTCACATGGGGCAATCATGTATGACTAGGAATAAGGCCCATTGTGATAATAAATACAATGGGCTTTAGCAAGAAGCTCTGGGTGAGTGTCCCAGGTCAGGGCTGGGGTGGGAAGGAAAAGATAAAGGGAGGCAAAGCATGTTTAGAAGGTAGCTATGGTCATGCACTTCATTAGTAAAGGAAAAGTTGAATTCGAAATATGAATGCGTGTTTAGGTTGAGAGTAGTCTTAAATCCATAGATGTGTACACGACAGTACAGGCTGGGCCAACAGCCTGAAGGAGCATAAGCAGAGAAATGTTTATTTTTTTAAAATCTCTCCCATTTGGGTCCCATTTGAATAGGAAGGAGGAATTTAGGATGTTTCTAAAGGGGAGGCTTGTCAGACAGTTAAAAAGATCTGCTCTTGAATGAGCACAAGGGTAAAGAATGGGTACAGAAGTGAAGAGAGTGCTAGGGGTAGGGTTCCTGTATTCCAATCCTACCCTGGCCAGTGACGATGACCCTATGATCTGGGGCCACTGTGACTCAGCCTGGAAATAATGGTGGAATTTGAGAAAATCCCCATAGTATAATATTAAACTGTGTTTCTTGCGCTGGATGTATTACCTTGATTATCACACATAAAAAGGTTTCCTAGGTGTTGCTATCTGGTGTTGCTAGGACTTCACTGTCTGGATTCTGTGAAGTTTTTACTGTGTTTTCACTATGAAAAGGTCTTTCAAACTTGTCCTAAGTTTATACACTTAACTAGTATCCATATTTGTTTATCTTATGTCATTTTTAGCTATGCTATTAGAAAAAGATATTGGATTTATATCCCGCCCTCCACTCCGAAAAGTCTCAGAGCGGCTCACAATCTCCTTTACCTTCCTCCCTCACAACAGACACCCTGTGAGGTGGGTGGGGCTGGAGAGGGCTCTCACAGCAGCTGCCCTTTCAAGGACAACCTCTGCCAGAGCTATGGCTGACCCAAGGCCATGCTAGCAGGTGCAAATGGAGGAGTGGGGAATCAAATCCGGTTCTCCCAGATAAGAGTCCACACACTTAACCACTACACCAAACTGGCTCTCCGACACCAAACTGGCTCTAGTGGTTATGTGTTTAGATGTACTGGCCTGGTGCCATAATAAACGATCTTTTCTTGTGGGTCTCCCATACAAGCACTAATCAAGGCCAGCAACAAGCCAACCATGCTTCTGTCAAAAGCATGCTAGCGTGGATCATCCAGGTCAGGGCGTGGCTTGTTGCTAGCCACAATTAATTGTAATTTATTTTTATACATCTGTTTTAATTGGTTCTTTGTTTGTTTCAGGGTTGTTTTTTGTATACCCATGTTGGATCTCAACATTATTGGGGAAAAGCTGGGCTTATAAGAGGTTTAAATAAAATAAAAGTGGGAGTTGAACAGGCATGGCTTGGTTTATATATGCTTAAATTTGGGAGTTTTTATTTTTCTGACTAATTGTCCTATGTTTTAAAACTCAAGTTTTACCTCAGGCCAAAAAAATGGAGAAGGGTAGAACTGATATAAATGCAAATGAACAGGAAATAAATAGGATTACGAATATAGGAATGGGAGCCAAGAGATTAAAATATTTAAGGATAGTCCTGCAAAAAAATATGGACAAAATGATAAAGGAGAACTATGGTAAAATATGGAAGAAAATAGAGAGGGATATGAATAATTGGAATCATAAAATACTAGGGATATCATCTAGAATAAGATCTCTTAAAATGTTCATGATACCAAAGTTAATGTATTTATTCCAAACGTTACCCTTAGGTTTGAGGAAAAATCAAATTGAACAATGGAATAAAGCAATCAAAGTGTGGATTTTTAATAATAAAAACAGTAGGTTTCATAAGAGAATTCTATACAACCTTAAATCTGAATTAGGTTGGGGAATCCCAAATTTAAGTAAATATTATGAGGCCTTCCAACTAAGAGCGTTACTAGATTTGAGTGAGGATAAGGTACAGAAGTGGATTAATTTCGAGAATGCGGTCAACAGTGGCATTGGAAGATTTGGATTTTTGTCCACAGTGTCGACAAAAGATCTAAAATTAGCTATAGGGCCCAGAAGAGCAGCATTAGAAACCTGGATGAAATGGTACCCACAGTGGCTAGGGAAGGTTTCAAGGTGGAGCCCCCTAGAAGCTATTGATAAGGAGGTGCATGCTATAAAATGGTGGGAAAGGCTTAAAAACAAAGGCTATTTTAGAGTGGACGATATGTTTAGGGGTGGTAAGCTAAAACCCTTACAGGAAATTATAGAAGATTTAGGTAATCAATACTGGTTAAACATAGCAGGCTTGCATAAGAGAGTTAAGATGATCAGTGAAAAGGGAGAGCTTTGGTTAGACACTCCAATGGAAGAGATATATAAGGTAATGGCCAAACAAAGGAAGGGTCTAGTGGAGTTACTATACAGAAAAATGATTTCAAATAAAGATAAAATAATAGTACATTTACAAAAGATTTGGAGTCATGAAGGTCAGTTAACAGAGGGGTTGGCTGGGAAAATCTTGGATGGTCTAGAAAGGATTAAAGTAACCAAATTTAAAGAACTGGAATATAAATTTTTCACAAAATGGTACAAAACTCCCGCACAAATAGCCAATATATTCCCAGGAGTGAGCTCCAAGTGCTGGCATTGCAAACAATTTAAGGGTTGGTTTGCACATATGTCATGGGAGTGTGAAGAGGTTAAACCCTTTTGGGGGGAAATTATTCAATTTATTAGAAAAGTCTGCAATGTACCATTAACCATTGGCTTTAATATGATGTTGTTAAGCACAATAGGAAGTCCGGCACTAAGTAGACCCATGCAAAACCTTGTCAAGGCAATGATACTAGCGGGGAAGGCGGTCATCGCTTTGGGGTGGAAAGATAAAAGTAAATGGTCAATAGAAAGCTGGCACAGCTATCTGTTTGATTACATACAGTCTGACATCGTGGCAACAATCAACAAGGATTCCACATGGGAAGATAAAGTCAAGGAAATCGAGACCAGATGGAACCCTTATTTAGAGTGGATCTCAGGAGAAGCAAGGAAGGACATTCAGTGGAAGATCAGGACTCTGTGCCCTTGGCTGAGGGGAAAAAACTAAAAGAAGATGGGGAGGGTTGGGGGGGGGAGGGTTATTTGTAATTTCAACATCCATATGCTGTAATGGCCAATTGTACTAAAGTCAATAAAACATAAAAATATTTATTTAAAAAAAAATGCAAATGAACATGGCATGTTACTAATTAACATCTAATCTAACTGCAGGGAACCTGCATTTCAGCAATGACACTGCACCATGTAACAAAATAAATAGTTCTATATTTAAAAAGGCTGCTTTAAATGTTTTTCTAGTGAATATGCTATCTCTGTTACATGCCTTCTTTTTGTAAGATTCATAATCAGACCAATTTGACAAGGGTGAAGGAGGTCAAAAGTTGACCTCTCAGGAAACAATTAGAATCTGCTAATGAGGATAAGAGAAGTCAAGCAGACATCCACTTTTTGCTAACCTTTCAAGTAACTGGACAAACAAGTGAGGTAACCTTCAAGTACTATTTATACAAAAGTCAGTAGGTTAATGGAGACAAAAACAGCCAATAAAGAAGCTTGAAAATACTTTTACAATCCAACTTAAAAGGAATCATTAATAGATCCATAATCTTTGATAACGCTGCTTAGAAACATTTCTAACATCAGTATAAAGTTAGGCTAATTTTCACATGTGGTTAGAATGACGGAGTAAAATTGACTCTGGACTGTATCACTGAAGTGGCAGTGCTGAATTTTTGAATGCCTCCCTACCCTCCAAAAGACATGGCATATAGAAAAAGAACACGTCACGAAGGAGATCCTGATCAGGAATGAATCCTAATCTAGTTTTCAGGGAGCAGCATTCTAACAAACAGTCTCTGAAGTCAATATTCTATGAAAAGCTTTACTGAGTGAGCCTACTGAATGAGTAAAAGGCCCAAAGAGCAGATACATCAAATAATAACCTGACACAGAGCATCTTAAATATTTAAGAGGAAAGTCTCTTCCCTTATTTTCTAAAAATAATCTGAAATGGTGTCTATTAGAGCAGGCTGACTTCTCTGTGAAACATATCTAGAGACTGGATTGAAGATCTATTGTACCCAGTGTTTTCCAAACAACTGGTGCATTCACACACACCAAATAACATGCTTTGCAACTGGATTTTTACTGTGTAAGGATAGCAAAATTCACTTGTAAACAGTCGTGTGAAAGTACCCAATAACCTCCCTAAAGTATGCAACCAGCCACCAGACCATGGTTCAGAGCTATGTGAATGAGGTAGAAAAGAAGATTTGACATTGCCCCTTTCTTATACTTCTTGTACATCATAAGATTACTGGTTATTTTCAAACCATTATTGGTCTTTACATAACCTACCAACATTTGCATTTACCATTCAACCAGGACTGCAAACTCTGAACTACCAAAATCCTGCTTTGCAGGGCAAGTACAAATTACACTTTCCTGGTTCAGATGTAATGATGAAGTATGCCTTATGATAAAAGAGAAAGCTACTAATTAGGTCTTGGCATGCAAAGAGAAAACGGGGAGGGGTTGAAAGGATTGCATGAGCAAGTCTGAAGAGACTTCAACTTTCATTAACATAGCACCAAGCTTTCCATTTGAACAAACACTGTGATCATTGTCATAAGAAAGATCACAAACATCAGGGCTTATTGAATTAAAAGATCACTACCATCCTTACAGTAGTAAACTATCCTGACTGCTGCGATTGCTACACATTTTCTAATGGCATTTACAGCGCAGTAAGGGAGGAAAGGAAGGAGGATCTACCCTGGAAGGAAGGCTTGAAAGCAGTTATAGTTCAATGGTTAGCTACCCACACTTCTCCATCCCTGTCAACCACTTCTATGTATGTTCAAAGGACGTTCTTTCAATATGATACTGCATGAGAGCCAGCAAAGTCACTCTACACCTGACTGTGGAAAAAATTCTCAGAGGCTCAAATCTATCCAGAAGGGCAACCTGCATAGAAAATGGGTCCAATGCAAAGTGGAGCTGGGGGTCTTTCAGATGAGCAGGCAATATTTTGCAAAACAATGGTGACTTTGATGGCAAGAGATACCAAGGAAATAGTGTGCAAGGAGTTATGTGTCCACTGACATCTATCTCTGTGCTTGGAACTGATATTTTTGGCTCCTATAAGCTCAGTAGTGGTGGGTCCTTCAGATCTGCTTCTTTCAGCAACTGTGTTTTGCTTTTGATTTATGCTTTTCAGGTGGCAGTTCAGAAGATGACCTGGAATGACAGTAGATGTCTTGAATCGCTTGCAGTTTGGATCTGAGCACAGAACCAAGCAGCTTTAAACCACCAATGGAGCACAAGAAGCATGGTCAGATTGTGGTTTAGGTTCTGAAAGAATGGATAGGGCTAAAGACCTGGGCAGAGGTCTTTACTGCTGGGTCAGCTGAACCTGAGAGAACTTTTTTCGAGAGGGCTGCCTTCAGTCTGGAAGCGAGATCCACCTTTGCTTTGAGGACAAGGGTTATGGCAACACTATAGCTCTCACCCTGGCAAAGTAGACACATAGAATGATGCTTCATCCGTCTTCATCATTTTAATTGTACAAAATGAACATTTTTGGAACAGCAATATCTTCTTTTTGTTGAAATAAAGGAGTAATGCTATGGAGCGTTCTTCTCTAGCAGTGGCAAAGAGAGAACTGAGGGAGTCTGTGAAGCCCTTCCCCAGAGCACATGACTATTTGGGCAGGAAATGGTCTCAATATCTTCAGGAGTCTGCAGGAAGGAGGTGCTCCTCCTGCTCTGTTGCTCCACATGTGCAGTACCCATGTGGGACTGCACTGTACAATGATGAACAATACATCAGAAATAGTTTTCCCAGACTTTATTTCTCACTAAGAAATGCAGTTATATAATTCAAATATATTTCATTTTTTTCCTGGCAAGGAGCAATAGAAGCTAAAGAGGTCCAGGGAGTAAAAGACTGAAACAAATAGCACAGAAAATAATAAAAGGTTTTGTATAAACCATAGGCTACATGGCCAAAACGTTTTGCGAAACTTGGCCAGACAAGCACAAATATCACACAGATTCTCCCCTCACCCCCCCCCCCGCCAAAAAAAAAAAAGGTTCTGGGCTTATCTACTACATCATAAGTCTTCAAAATCCTCTTTGGTAGTTTGCTTAGCTTAGTCAAAACTGCAAATTAGTGGCTTGTATCTCGTGGTAAATCTCCACTGATTTCATTCAGCACAATAGGACTTTCTTGGCTACCCCTCACACTGCAGACTACATAGGGTCAGGAACAGTACTGGGGAAGAACTAGAGATCTGCAGCCTAATTGGCAAAGCTCCACCTGGGCTGGCCAAGGCTTCAGCTGGTCCAACCTGCCATGCGGCAGCCATGTGCTCCCAGGCCAGGTGGTGTGGCCTAATATGCAAATGAGCTCCTGCTGGGCTTTTTCTACAAATTTATTTATTTTATTTTACTTATATCCCGCCCTCCCCACCGGAGCAGGCTCAGGGCAGCTCACAACATAGAAATCCACAATAGTAAAATAGCAAAATATACCAGCTATAAAATAATCCATTCAGTAAAATTATACATTCAGAATCAAAATTGGCATTACATATCATTTGGTGCTAAGATCTAAGTATTATTCCATTTTTCAGTGTTACGGTATTCCATCTGCACTGTAGGCACTATGTTAGTTAAAGGCCAGCTTGAAGAGGATGGTTTTGCAGGCCCTGTGGAATTGGCCAAGATCCCGCAAGGCCCGTATTTCTTCTGGAAGCTGGTTTCATCAGTGGGGGGGCAGCGATTGAAAAGGCCCCTTCCCTGGTAACTTTCAGTTTGGCCTCCTTCAGCCTGGGGATTACCAGTAAGTTTTGAGAGCCAGAGCGAAGTACCCACTGGGGAATGTATGGGGAGAGACAGTCCCTAAAGTAGACAGGTCCTTGACCATATAGGGCTTTATAGGTAATAACCAGCACCTTGCAACGAATCTGGTACACTATTGGCAGCCAGTGCAGTTCTGGCAACCCTGGCTGTATGTGCTCCCACTTAGGGAGCCCCAATAATAGCCTGGCCGCTGTGTTCTGCTCTAGCTGTAGTTTCCAGGTTTGGAACAGGGGCAGTCCCATGTAGAGGGCATTACAGTAGTCCAGCTTCAAGGTGACCGTTGCGTGGATCGCTGTTACCAGGTCATTGCAATCCAGGAAGGGGACCAACTGCCTCACCCTGGAAGATGGAAGAAAGCAGATTTAGCAGTGGCTGCTATTTGGGCCTCCATTGTCAGGGCAGGCTCCAGTAGTACCCCCAATCTCTTGACCTTGTGCGCCACTTTCAGTGGCTCACCGTCAAGTGCTGGTAGGGGAATTTCCCTTCCTGGACTGCCCCGACCCAGGCAAAGGACCTCTGTTTTCGCTGGATTCAACTCCAACCCACTCAGTCTGAGCCACCGTGCCACAGCCTGCAGCGCCAGATCTAGATTTTCTGGGACACAGTCAGGCTGGCCATCCAACAGAAAATAGAGCTGGGTGTCATCAGCATATTGGTGACAGCCCAACCCATATCTCCGGGCAATCTGGGGAAGGGGGCACATGTAAATGTTGAATAACATCGGGGAAAGAACCGTCCCATGTGGCACCCCACAATTAAGCGGGTGTCTCCGGGACAGGTCTCGCCCAATTGCCATCCTTTGTCCCCGACCATCTAGGAAAGAGGAAAGCCATTTCAAGGCCAACCCCTAAATCCCCGCATTGGCGAGGTGGCGGGTCAGTAACTGATGGTCGACCGTATAGAACTCAGCCAATAGGTCTAACAGCATCAGCACTGCCAAGCTGCCTCGATCCAGATGCTGCTGGAGGTCATCCATCAGAGCGACCAGCACTGTCTCTGTCCCATGACCTGGGTGGAAGCCAGATTGGTGGGTGTCTAAGATGGAAGCGTCATCCAAAAAACTCTGTAACTGTAACGTGATTGCCCTCTCAATAATTTTACCCCAAAAGGGTAAATTCAAGACTGGCCGGTAATTTGCCAATTCGGCCGGATCTGATGTAGCTTTTAATGATTTAGAGTTTAAATGATTTAGAGTTGGGAGTGAGCAGTGAAGTGGCCAAGTTTGCGGATGACACAAAATTGTTCAGGGTGGTGAGAACCAGAGAGGATTGTGAGGAACTCCAAAGGGATCTGTTGAGGCTGGGTGAGTGGGCGTCAACGTGGCAGATGTGGTTCAATGTGGCCAAGTGCAAAGTAATGCACATTGGGGCCAAGAATCCCAGCTACAAATACAAGTTGATGGGGTGTGAACTGGCAGAGACTGACCAAGAGAGAGATCTTGGGGTTGTGGTAGATAACTCACTGAAAATGTCAAGACAGTGTGCGTTTGCAATAAAAAAGGCCAACGCCATGCTAGGAATTATTAGGAAGGGAATTGAAAACAAATCAGCCAGTATCATAATGCCCCTGTATAAATCGATGGTGCGGTCTCATTTGGAGTACTGTGTGCAGTTCTGGTCGCCGCACCTCAAAAAGGATATTATAGCATTGGAGAAAGTCCAGAGAAGGGCAACTAGAACGATTAAAGGGCTGGAGCACTTTCCCTATGAAGAAAGGTTGAAACTCTTGGGACTCTTTAGCTTGGAGAAACGTCGACTGCGGGGTGACATGATAGAGGTTTACAAGATAATGCATGGGATGGAGAAAGTAGAGAAAGAAGTACTTTTCTCCCTTTCTCACAATACAAAAACTCGGGGGCATTCGATGAAATTGCTGAGCAGACAGGTTAAAACGGATAAAAGGAAGTACTTCTTCACCCAAAGGGTGATTAACATGTGGAATTCACTGCCACAGGAGGTGGTGGTGGCCACAAGTATAGCCACCTTCAAGAGGGGTTTAGATAAAAATATGGAGCACAGGTCCATCAGTGGCTATAAGCCACAGTGTGTGTGTATATATAAAATTTTTTGCCACTGTGTGACACAGAGTGTTGGACTGGATGGGCCGTTGGCCTGATCCAACATGGCTTCTCTTATGTTCTTATGTTTTTTCAAGAGGGAGCAGACCACGGTCTTGTTAAGAGGCGTTGGAAAAAGCCCCTCCAAAAGGGATCTATTTACGATGTCCCATATAGGACCTCTAAGCTCCCTTGGCAAGCTTTAATTAGCCAGGAAAGGCAAGGGTCCAGATCACAAGTTGTTGGGCATACGGTGGAGAAGATTCTGTCAACCTCCTCCAGACTGAGCACGTTGAAGCAATCCAGAGCTGGTCCAGAAGACAGGCACAGGGCCTTGAGTTCACATACTGTTTCCAATGTGGCAGGGAGGTTACAACGGAGTGACGAGATTTTATTTGCAAAAAAATCCGCAAAAGCCTCACAGCCTATGTCCAATTCCCTAGCATTTGGCCTGCCTTACGTCAGTGTTGTAAGAGTCCAAATTGTCCCAACAATTGTGCCAGGAGTGAATTTGCAGACACAATCTTGGCCGCAAAGTAAGTTTTCTTTGTGGCTTTGACTGCCATCTCATAGGATCTCATAAACTCTCTATAAGATGTTCTAGTCTCTTCGTCTTGAGTACGCCGCCATTGCCTCTCTAGCCGTCTGAGCCCTCGTTTCAGCTGCCACAATTCCAGGGTGCACCATGGTGCCAGCTTAACATGAGGGCACAGAGGGTGCCGAGATGCGATCTCAATGATGGCTCTAGAGAGCCGGACATGCCAGAACTCAACCAGGTCACCGAGAGAATTGCCAGGGGGCCAGGGATCACGTAGAGCCAAATGGAACCGCTCAGGATCCATCAGGCTCCACGGGCGAGCCAAAATATGCTCGCCGCCTAAACGGGCTTGGGGTGGGACATCCATAAGAGCCTTAAGGTCAAGGTGGTCCAACCATGGCACTGCTTCTGCAATAATATCGTCCACCAAAACCCCTGCCGCAAAGATCAAGTCTAACATGTGCCCCGCCTGGTGGGTGGGCGATGTAACAAATTGGGAGAGTCCCAGTGTCGCCATGGATGACACTAGGTCCATTGTCTGGCTGGAGGCCGGGTCGTCAGCATGGACATTGAAGTCACCCAGGATCAATCACCTTGGGTACTCCAATGCCCAGCCTGCTACGGCCTCCATCAGGGATGGTAAGGCGCTGGCCGGTGCATTAGGCGGACGGTACACCAGCCATATCACCAACCCCTCCCCCATATCCCATGCCAGACCAACACATTCAATGCCATTGATCTCTGGAGCCGGGAGCGCCCGAAAGGAGTAAGCCTCTCGTATGAATAGGGCCACCTCTCCCCCCAGCCTGCTAGTCTGTGATTGGTGAAAGACTGAGTATCCCGGGGGAGCCGTTTGGGAGAGAGCTACAGTCTCTCCGTCTTGTACCCAGGTCTCAGTCATGCAAGCCAGGTCCATGTCCTGCTCGAGTAGAAGCTCTCGGAGGACTGAAGTCTTATTATTTATGGACCTGGTATTGCATAACACTAATGACAGAGGCGAGTAATTCAACCTGACCTCACTACCTGCCACTGTCGGGATGGGACACAGACTGGAAGGGGGCCAAGCACCTCCATGTCTCCGTCTCCTTCCCTTATAACAACATCTGTTCTCACCGTCACTGTGGGAACAGCACTGTGTATATCTATAAGTAAGATGGTTATGAAAAATGGTATGTTGGTATCATTTTTAGATTTTGTGTGTGTGTGTGTCTTCAGACATGTATGAAGCACAAAGGGGCTGCCTTCAGACAAAAAACCACAATGTGTTTATGTTGTAATCAGCATCATGCCATCACATGCTCTGAGAATGAATATTTTCTGGTTTAAGAAGTCTATGTTCTAATCAAAATCTGTTGAGACACCCAATTTAGCTGTCTTAAACACTTCAGTTTGTTTCTTGTCCACACACTAGGAGGAGCAAAGGCTAGACAATGGTTTAGCACCATGGCTTGTGCATAAGAAAGAAATCCCATGTTGTTAAAACTGCCAGAATTTGGACATTACAATTAACATTAATTAGACTGAAGACTATAAAAACTATCAAAAGCAGCAGTCACCAGTATGGTGCACAAGGTGATGAATGGAGGAGGAAGTGTGGAACCTTAAAATTTCAGAATTATGCACAAAATTTAATTAATTGGATGCTATGTTCAGAATGCATTCTAAGAGATCATTGCATCAAGTACTAAACTGATTTAGAAAAGATATTTTAAATAAGTGAATAAAGGAAAAGACATAACAGATTTGTTTTCCCAGGACTCATAGCTATCAAATTATCTACAACTACGCTCCCAAGTAAGTAATCTGTGGCCTCAATCTTCAAACCATATTTTGTGCCTGGTGTGGTGGCCAGTCCATGGGGTGGAGGGAGAAGGACAACACACCATGCTGGGAAGAATCAGGCCACAACTTTATTGTGTAGAGGTTCCTCATGTCTCGGTGCAGCACAGGCTGGGAACAATGTGTGTGGCTGACAGCCCAACTGCTGTCATTACCTTACCCAACCCACCTGTTTGTGTAACCAAGAAGGCTGATATTAGGCCTGGAAGCTGAGGAAACCTCTATTCTTAGCCATCACTATCATCCTGGAGGCATGGGCAGTCCCTAGAGTTGGATGTCCTGCACTTTGTCCCCCAGGGCCCTTTAAGGGAACTCCCCTTTTGGTTCTATGGGGAGCCGACCCTGCATGACCTACACTGTGGTCTCCAGTAAATGCCTAAATGCCATCAGCCAGTTGTGATAGTTATGCTTTTTTTAATGGTAACAATAAGCATACACAGTAAAATACATTCTTTGCAATAGTGAAGGTGAACATCCCAGGGCCTATTAACCAATTCATTCTCAGCCCAATTAACCTGTGATCTACTGCAGTCAAAGCAAAGGATCAGTGACCACACTGAAAAGAAACTCCATAAACATAGGGTGGGAGGGTGGAACTTCACTGAGGCAGAGTTGCTACGCACCTCTTCAGCCTGCTCCTTTCAATCTGAACTGCATACTAGACACAAACTGGGAGTCCACAGGTCTATGTGCCCCACCCTTTCCATGTTGGGCTGACCTTTGGGGCAGGCTGCAAGAAGCTGCTTGAGAGCTGACTGGCTGACAGCCAGTGCTGGGCCCATTTGTCCAAAATTATCCTTGTCTAATGCCCCCCCCCCCCCTTCCACTCAAGTACAAATGCCTACCCCAAGCCCATGGATGAGAGTCTGTCCTCTGGCATAAACGTCCAAAATCAAAGAAATTGCACAGAGTTGCTGCAATAAGAGGGCTATGTAATTTTTGCTGTCACATGGGGGGGGGGGGGTTCTCCCATGTGCCAAACAAATCTGTGAGTTTTTTATTCATCCTATTTTCTGTTCCATTTTGTAAAATTTTCCCATTTGTTTTATGTTTTGAATATTTTTTTTTAAATTAACTTGGGGGTGAAATGGCATGTAATGTATACATGGTGTAAAAGAAATAAATTAGGAACACCACAAATAAAAATTGGCAAAATAAAATGGCTCACAAAAAAACCTACAAGTAATAATTTTTTTAAAAAGCTCTGGAAAATTGCATATTTGTACATAACTCTCTGCAGTGTGAAAAAGGAGGAGTAAGCAGCTCTCACACAGATGTGTCTTGAAAGAGCTACTGGACAGATCCTTACTATTATCTTTCTTTCTCACTGAACTAAAGAGATGCCAAGAAGGGATGTTTGCATCTATGAATCTGAAATAGAACCAAAGTTTGCTGCATTTGTGAGTTATAGTCCAGAAAAAGTATGTTACTGTACATAGATGGCTGCAGACTGCCCAAATCTGTTATTTTTTGAATTTACATTGATCTATAGAGCCATGTAAATAAAAACATTTGCCCCCCTTCTCCATTATGTCCTCCACTCTGTCTCATCTTGGATAGGCACACCATAATATTATACATTTGACATTATTTTAGTATTATACATGTGATCAGGGAATTCTGTCTGAAAGCTGCAAAAACAGTTATAATCATGATTGTTTACAACAAAGCTCATTGAGAAAGCATACTGCTTGAAGAGATTGCTGCCAACCCACAGGAAAAAAATGAAGCACTGAATGGAAAATAAAAAATAAGCATTCACAGATGGAGTTCCACATGACAGCTGGGATTCCCTGCAACTACAGAAACCCAACTGTTTACCCCAGGAGATGATCACTTGACAAGCAGCACACCGTTTCTGCACTTGACAGACTTTCACAAGATTATAACAAAGGCAATTCATAGGGGGGAAGGGAGGAGAAGAAAATATATATTCAAACTGTACTACTGTATTTAAAATCTGCATAGTTTTACATGTCAAGAATTCTAAGATTGCCAGTGGCTGTGCTTTTGTGCTGCACCTGTAATACAAACAAACATCAGGACAGCGTGTACAGGACTTTGCATATTGTGGACTGACTAATTAAAGTGCAAATCTGGTATCTGGCAGACAAACATACATGCTTAGGAAACACACATGCTTTTTAAAGGGTACATGCAGTGCATTTGGCTCTTATAATGATATGAAAAGACTGACAACCACATTGGTTGTTTCACAAAAGGCTCAGAAACAAAATGGTGATGATGCTAGAAAGGGTTTCAGTGTCTTGCTAAATTCAGTGTTCATCTCCCTCAGAGTTCATGCATGTCCAAATCCCCATGCAATGTTTTCTTCTTGGGCAAAGGAGTATGCAACCTTTTCTCAATATGAGCAATACTCAGAGCAGACAAGGTACCAGATCAGTAAATTGTCCCTACAAAAAACAACCACTTCTCTGTAACAATTCAGTGGTCATCTCTGTAGTCATGCAATTTGGGATTTGTGCTTGTACAGAAATACCTTCAAAATATTTTGGAGTTCTAGGTCAAGAAATTTGTACTCAAATCAGCTTCCCCAAAGATGTTTTGCCTCTCTATTCATGCCCCTGATATTGGACAGGTAAGCATCTTCCCACCATTTGTTCTCTGACTGTCTTGTTAGTATCCGTGGAGACTATTCATTGCCTTTAGGTTTTCTCTTCAGCTTATTCTGTAAGTATCTACTTCTAAGGATAGTTTTAGGTCACACAAGTGATTTCTGCCATCGCCACGTAAATGGACTAATGTTATATATGATCATATCATAGCACAAAAAGGTGCTGTTACAGCAACAGGAATTACTACTTGCAGACAGATAGCTATAATTGACCAGGAGCCTTTTTACTGGACATTTGAGACCAGAGGCCAAGTCTGCTTTCCATTGTTTGCAGTGGACAGACCTAGTGTCTTGGCTCAGACACCCAGTCTATTGCCCATTGGCATCCACAGGGGTAAACCTGGCTTCTGTGATGCCAGGTCTACCACACAAGTTAACAACCCAAAGAAATCTTGAAATTTTAAAAAACAATTTATGTAATCCTGAAGTTTCAGGAATGCCTTCTTTTGTTTTTGGTATTTCTGAAACAGGGACTTTGGGCAGTGTTTTGGATTAAAAATCTAAATGCACACATCTAAGTGGTTCTAATGCTTTCAAGAACTGAACAAGTTAGGAGAAACTATATTTATCTGCTCTTTTCGTATTTTAGCACCTTTTTCTACAAACTGAAAGTCACTGTTCACTTCCTGAACAGTGAAACAGAGAGGCTCAGCCAGAAGGGCAAATCAGTAAAACTCTTGTACCAGTGCAGCTAGTACCACACATCTGAGCTTTGCTTGTGCAAAAGTACTACTTATTGAAGTCTCCCATGCCTTACGGCAGGGCTGTCAAACACGTGGCCCGGGGAATGAATCAGGCCGCCAGAAGGCTCCTATCAGGCCCTCAAGCAATTGCCTGTCTTCTGATTCCTTCTCCCTCTCTCTTACTTCCTTCTGCATCACAGCTTGTGTGACTGTGTGATTGCTGAAAATTCTGAGTTTGTGGTTGCTGGGGAACTGCTGTTTGTTTGATTTGAGTGGACTGAAGGTGATTGTTGCTGATTGATTAGGAGTGGCTGTGTTCCTGAGGCAGACTGAGGCCCCACTCTCTTTGCATTATTAAGCTGCCCTTGCCAGAGGTGCGAGCCAAAGGGCGAGAGCTAAAGCGCTCTTGGCCTGGGAGCTGTGTAAGGACCAGTAATCCAGATCCCTATTTTCCTTGTGTTCCCAGTAAGGTAAGTAGACCCTCCAGAAGGAGAGCCACATAAACAAACAGGATTTAAAAGGGGACTGTATATTATAAAAAAGCTATCATGAAGGTAGAATGCCAGCAAGGGGGTGGGGGCTTTCCAGTGTTTTGCACTGAGTGTCACATGTATGACTCTGCCCACAGGATAGAAGTTTTGGGTGTGTGCTCAATGCAAGGAGCTCCTGGTCCTCAGGGAATGAGTTTGTACCCTTGAGGCCGAGGTGATTGACCTGGAGAAGCAGAGAGAGTCAGTTAAGCACTCGGAGAAGACTCTCGGGGACGTATTAGATGAGCCGCACTCTGAACGTGGCAGCCCCGTTGCTGCCAGGGAGCGTGAGGGTCGAGAGGGAACAGGGCACCGTGCTGAGGATAAGGGGAATGCACCCTCAGAAGGGACCTCTTCTTCAGTTGGTGAGCGGGTATCCTTTTGCGCCAAGGAACCATCCCTGGGCAGGGAGGGGGGGGGTCTTGGTAGTTGGTGATTCAATCCTTAGGCAAGTAGACAGCTGGGTGTCAAAACTGCATACTGACCGTATGGTGACCTACCTGCCTGGTGCGAAGGTAGCGGACATTACGCGTGTTGTAGATAGGCTGATAGACAGTGCTGGGGAGGAGCCAGTGGTTGTGGTGCATGTTGGCACCAACAATGTGGGCAAATAAAGTCGTGAGGTCCTGGAGGAAAAATTTAGGCTGCTAGGCAGGAGACTTAAGGCCAGGACCTCCCAAGGTAGCCTTCTCAGAAGTGATACCTGTTCCACGTGCAGGGCTGGAGAGACAGGCACAAATTAGAAGTCTCAATGTGTGAATGAGACGATGGTGTAGGGAGGAAGGGTTTAAGTTTGTTTGGCACTGGGATGCTTTCTGGAACAAGCGGGAGCTACACAAAAGAGACGGTCTCCACTTGTCCCCAGATGGAACCAAGCTGCTGGCGCTTAAAAGCAAAAAGGTGGCAAAGCAGTTTTTAAACTAAATCTTGGGGGAAAGCCGACAGGAGATGAAATGTCTCTGGTTCGGGAGGACTCATCTCAAAGAGATGAAGGGTTAGCTGTTATTTTTCTACCGGGTAATGGATCAGAGTTGTCCACTGAGATGGTGACAAACAGTATGTAGTGTCTGCCAAAGTCTTGAGGCAGCAGGAGGAAGGTTGTGGGCCTAACTTGCCTGGGAAATTATAGATGTTTGTATACAAATGCTAGAAGTGTTCGAAGTAAAATTGGGGAGTTGGAATGTTTAGTATTGGGGGAAAACATAGACGTGGGAATTTCAGAAACTTGGTGGAATGAGGAGAATCAGTGGGACACGGTGATTCCTGGATATAAGGGAAGGGAAGGGTTGGAGGTGGGGTGGCTCTGTATGTCAGAGAGGGTATACAGTCCAGTAAGATTGAGGGTCAAAAATTAGATTCCCTTCTAGAAATGCTTTGGGTCGAAATAGAGAGCCCAAAAGGAAATTTAACTGTGGGAGTTTGTTATCGCCCACCAAATCAAAAGATAGAGGATGATTATAATATGATCGAAGGATTAAAGGTAGCGGCTAAACGTAAAAACGGTGTCATAATTGGTGATTTTAACTACCCGCAGATTGATTGGGTTAATATGTGTTCAGGTCAAGAGAAAGAGATTGAGTTTCTAGATGCTCTCAATGACTGTGCTATGGAGCAGATGGTCACAGAACCTACCGGGGTGGGGCGATCCTGGATTTGGTCCAGAAGTACTTTTCTCCCTTTCTCACAATACAAGAACTCGTGGGCATTCAATGAAATTGCTGAGCAGGTTAAAACGGGTAAAAGGAAGTACTTCTTCACCCAAAGGTTGATTAACATGTGGAATTCACTGCCACAGGAGGTGGCAGCGGCTACAAGCATAGCCAGCTTTAAGAGGGGATTGGATAAAAATATGGAGCAGGGGTCCATCAGTGGCTATTAGCCACAATATATATAAGTGTGTGTGTGTGTGTATATATACACACACACAGAGATATATTGGCCACTGTGTAACACAGAGTGTTGGACTGGATGTGCTGTTGGCCTGATCCAACACGGCTTCTCTTATGTTCTTATAGCTTGCTTTGCCAGGCATGCTCAATTGCACAAGAGCTACAGAACAACGCATCTATTTTCTCCATTGGATGAGGCTCCTCCCTTGGGAAGGAAGGGGGAGAGAGGGAGAGCTTGCTTTGCCAGGCTTTTTCAATCACATAGTAGAGCTACTGAGTCAAGCCTCCCTTCCGCCTATTGGATCTTTAATTGTGTTTGTCTGTGTCCTTTATGAAGTTTATATTTCTGCTATCTAATCTTAAACAGGTACACATGGCCCAACCTGACCTAACATGGCCCAGCCCTACAAGGTCTCATTTATTTCAGATTCAGCCCTCATAACAAATAAGTTTGATGCCGCTGCCTTATGGCCTTCTCTTATGGAAGTTTCTCTAACCCAGGAGTGTCAAATTCATTTGTTACGAGGACCAGATTTCACACAAGTGAGACATTGTGAGGATGAGCCATGCATGCCATAAAATGTAATGCCAGGTAGCAGAGATATCAACTTTATAAAGGATACAGATAAACACAATTAGAGACATTATTTTTAACTTAAAATACAAACATGCTTAAAACTCTTGTGATATTTTGTTTAAAATAGAAAGGTTGGGGAATAGTGGGATTTGGCAATGCAATTTTTAAAATAAAACATGAAGGAAAAACAAAAGACTCACAGCAGAAACTAACATATAAAATGTTTTGAATCTAGGAAACATGAAATGGCTGAGGCTTGCAAGCTTCTCCAACCTCAGAGTGACAATAGCTACTCAGTGGCTACTCAGAGTGACAATAGCTCTCCAGTGTAATATGACTGTGGGTTCCCAGGTTAGTGTACTCACTAGGCACCAGTTCTCAGGTCCATTTAGCAGAGACAAGCTGGCTCAAAGCATCAACCCTTTATTTGCAAGCAGTTTCAACTGGCCATAAGCACTGCAAAAAGTGAAACTGTCTTACCTCCATTCCATTGAAATACATTTCAGCACAAAGTTGCAAGGAAAACACAGAACTGATTCTCCATTAAGGTTCTTTGGGTACAGACACCTTAATGGAAAATCCATTCTATGTTCTCTTTGCAGCTTTGCTAGCCCAGATGCCAGCAAAGACAAGGCAGAAGGAGTTAGGAAAGTTGTTGGCAGCCTCAGAACTTCAAAGGGTGACCACAGGAAGAAGGGGAGAAAATGCCACAGACCTGATTGAAGCCCTGGGCAGGCCGGGTATGGCCCACAGGCTAGGAGTTTGACAGCTTTGCTCTCTAACCCTTAGCAGACCTTCATTGGGAGACAAAGAGAGCAGCTAAGAAGAAGCCAGTACAAACACCTTTCACAGATTGCTCAGTCTGCTGAATCACCAGGTATAACTGTAAGTGTGTGACCTAGCACTAATTGCCAATTCAACTTGCATTTATCCTAAGTACTGAATTGCTACTATTGTTCAGTGTGACCATATTATGTGCTGCAGTTTTTATAAGAATATAAGAACAGGCTTCAAACATAGGCAAGAAGTTTAGCTAATGAAACAATAGTTCCTGTGCAGTAAAACAAAACACTCTACAAAAGTAATATTTGAAGGGAGAAAGATAATGATAATGCAAAATAACTTTTGAATTTATTTCAGGTGACTAATAGGATGCTTGCAATTTCATTAATTTTACCTACACTTGGCCTGGAAATCATCTGAACATTTCAAGCTCAGCATTTTAAGCAGCTCTGCCAACTAACAAAACCAGCACTTTTTCTTCCTTCCTTGGTGGTATCACTCTTTAAGCAAATGAAACACTGGACTACTGATCTGGCATAGCTGTAGAGAAATAATACCAATGCACTCCATAAGTATTATTGTTTTTATGTCTTTATATGTATTTTAGCTCTGCTTTTAATTATTTTAATGATGGGGAGCTGGTTGATTTTAATAGTATTAAGATATGATTTTATTATGTATGTTTTAATTTGTTAGCTGGCTTGGAGGCCCTTGGGACAGCAGAAAGGTGGGATATAAATTTTGTAAAATAAATAAATAAGCAATACATCATAGTTTAAATGTCAGGTTAGAGAAAAAGCACACATACATGATGGATGCACTGCATGAGGCATGGTCTAAACATTATTTCCCAATGATTATTATGATTATTGCCTAGCAATATCTATGTGGCCAACACAACTCAAAACAGGAGGTTCTCTGTGTCACAATGGAACATGCTTCTGACCCAGGAGCTACTGTTTTTAAAAAAGGAAACCTGAAAGTCTTCTCTAGTTCAGACAAATCCACAGATACATATAATTCATGCATACTTACGTGATTGTAACCACAAAAAGTGTGACTGAAATATGACCACCAATCAATTTTAAATTTTAAAATTGCTTTACATTTAAGTGTTCCTGTTTACATTAGACATTTTTTCAAACACATCCATGCCCTAACAATTACTACTGGACTATAATCAAAAAATCATTCCAGTCTGGATGAAAGGACCACACAACACTGCAGCAGTCCCTTAGAGAATTAAGGCTCAAGTCTGATCTTCTAAGACTTAAAGAATGTGTACTTTGGATTAGCAATATATCTGCAAATCTGTTGTGTCTCTAGGGGAGTATACTCTGCTAAATACTCTGACCTTCCAATGCACTGTATCAAATATGTGGCTATGGAATATAAGGCAGTTTGCATATGTTTGCATTTTAACACTGATTTAATATATGATAATGCATTAAAATCCTATTTTCTTTCACCCATGTGGATGTAGTAGAATACAGACATAATTAAGCTATTATATATTCATTTGTTGGGGTTATATAGGGCAGAGGATGAAAACCTTTTTTAGGTGATGCATATTCAAGGAGAATGTCCCAAGGAACCATTTTAAAAGTCAACTTACTATAACCCTAAAAACAAGTTTAAAGCATCTTTTGTGGCTATTACTAGCACCAATGTTATATTATTGTACTGTAGAGCGGAATGGTATAATTTCTGATATTTCATTTCTATATATGCAGTAAAATAATAACCAGAATGGTTTTTAGTAAAGCTACAATGACTCACAAGACTCCCGTGATGTTCTCTGGCATTATACTGAGAGACAAGAGGGGGGAGCAGGGAGAGAGGGGGAGGGAGGGAGAGGGACAGAGAGAGATTGGTAGATCTTACTACAAAACTCAGGCTAAACATAGCCACCATCAGAACACAACTTATTCCAAGCACAGCTTATCATTCCCTCTCAGAAATTCAAATCTCTATAAAGAAAATGTTTAAACTGTACCTGTTCAGAAAATAAGGCCAGAAACCAGAAGGCATTGGGTTGAATTGAATCCAAAATTTCCGTTTGTGCTAGAGGTCTTGCACAAGCAGACACACAAGAAAGAGATTGCAGTAGCTCTTTGCGCTAACTCAAATTTATTGTTTCTGCTTGTTCAAAACCATGCACAACCAATTTCTAGGCATTGCAATATATACAGATGAATGTGCTAGGTGTTGCACAAAATCTTGCAACCCTGTTCTGGGTGTCAAGACCCTGTGGAAGTGAATCACTGTAGATTCTATCCCACAATGGCTCAGTTGAAATTCATCACTTAAAAGTGGACATTACTTAATAGGAGACATTGTTCTTCCTGTTCAAGCATGCTCCATTTATGACCCAGAATAGCTGTCCCTCTGGTCCAAATGGCTTATGTAAAACATTGAGAATTTAAGTGGTTGTTTTTATAGCATTGCATGAATAATTACTCTGTCTTTCCTGCTACAATTGCAACAGTCAAATATTTTTGCACAGCTGTTACTCCACTTTTAACAAATTAGGGGAAATGGAATCTTTTCTTTATGCTTGATCAATACCCAGGGCTCTAATATATACAATGTCTAATAAAGCAAATGATGAACATGGCCAGATCACCACTGAAAAAGGCAGAAAAAAGTGACAGTAAATTATTCTTCCTTACTATGATGACTTAGCTGTAATTCTTCAGAACTCTAAAGGCTATTTCCTTTGCAAAAAACCAAAAATGGTTACTACATATCACTTGGCACTAATTGGCAGCAAGTGCTCAAGAGAGACCTGAACCTGCCAAACAGACTGAGTACTGCCCTCAAGATATCAGTCCCTCCAGGAGAGGTTTGAAGCCATTTGTCATGTAATGTATGGATTTTGCACTGTTCACAAATATATTCAACCTATTTTAAACAGTCCAGATTTAAGCAAAGTAAGCAAATCATACACTAAAGAGGTTCTTCATTTATGTGAATGCCTGAACATCAAAAACCTTTGCAAATTGGATTTACATAACTGGCATCAAAATGTAGGGATTGAAAATAGGATATGGTTCAAATTTTAACAGGTAAAATAAGCTAGTATTATCCCTATCAAACTTAACCAACTGTAGGACTCCTGTACAGTTTTCAGTATTGTGGACCAGCTCACTCACCACTTAAGAATGTGGCCACTTGTTTCTCCAAGCTCTCTGTCACCTGTTCTGCCACTAGTTCTCCTTCTATTCAGTTGAACTAGAGAATATGTAGTTAGGAAGTTGTTGCACCTAAGTTGCAGCCCTCTTTCTAGTGGGCCACAAGGTCAGGAAGGAATAGGAAGAGATGCAGGGTGAACTGGGCTTTGGAAAGCTCGATGGTTAATTTGGATTTGCCAAGCATAAATTATAAAATGACTGTGAAAATACAGACTGTTGCTCAGTAATACTACAAATTTATAAATACTAAACAGGAAAACAGCAATAAAAACCTTGTTCAGTGTTCACTTATGTGAGATATGTTATGCTGAAGAACAGGAAAGAAGTAAGGTGTTACTTTGCATGTCAGTCCCAATAAATGTCATATTTACATATTTACACTTCCAAAAAGTTGAGACCCATTAGCCCAATCTAACAAGAGCATGAACAGAACTTTTCCAATATAAATCAGGCTTGATCTGTATTAGATGAAATTGATCTATTACGTAAACATTTAGGGGTTTACTGTATTTAATTTTCCTGCAAAGACTAACAATCTTGCTACAATTCTGATCCTTCCTGGTCACACAAATCCTTCCTAGACACTAACGTGGTTTTCTGTACAAAAGTTATTGGGTAAAATCTGCTAGAGATGCGAGATTTGAGTTCATTTCGGTGTGTGTTTGTGGGGGGGAATTCTGCACCAAAACATATACAGTGATATATGTATACTAGAACAGACGGAGCATTCACACACACCAAATAACGGGCTTTGCAGCTAGATTTTACTGTGTTAGCAAAATCCACCTGCAAATAGTCACTGTGCGAAAGCACCCAGAATAGTTTAGTATTGGTCAGAATAGCTGTATTGCTACTACTATACTAGATCGGATTTGAACCTGTAATCTCTCAGATTAAAAATGTACATATATGGATTTCCTGCAGGAAGCTAGGAAAGACAATTTTCTGGCTATTAGGAATCCTTCCTTTTGGCCAAATTTGTTTTGTCTTATAATTACTGTTTGTATGGCGTGACTTGGTCCATGGGGTTGCAAATAGTTGGACTCAACTGTGTGACTGAACTCAAATGTATTTATCTGAATTAACTTAGTGCTTTCAGGGATCAAATACATACACTGACTTGAATGCAATGCTTCCATTAACACAGTAAACTCCATTTCCTAATTTTACACTTCCCATTCCTATGGCACTCCCCTCCACATGCCCAAAAGGGCACAGTTTATGAATGTAGAACCCTACAGAACAGTCTGTCATGGACATCCAGAGCAATCTGTGGATCTCCATTTGCTCCCTCTTACATGGACACCATGAGGACCACAGCCTCTCTGCCCTAACCATTTCTCCTTCTTACTGCAGCCCCTTTACCCCCGGTATGTCCCCCAAAGAGCCTTGCTGGTGCTCCCTGGCCCAAAAGATATCACCTGTCCTCAACTAGAGCCATTCACACCCTGCAAGATGTAGTTCAGTTCCACAAAGCGTGTAAAATGGAGATGTTCTGCCAGACCTACAACTGAGGACAGCAATGGCCCACATTATGGCTCTCCCCATGGCCTCCACCATGACCAGACCCTGATCTACCAGGGAGAGGGAGTGAACCACTTTTTAAGTCATCGTCTAATGCTGTTGATCTTATTTGTTATGTTGATTTTATTTGTAATCTCTAATTAATTTATTTATTGTATATTTTAACCTGTTGAGTACCGTCCTGAGCCCTTCAGGGAAGGGCAGTCTGTTGTTGCTGTTGTTATTTTCATCATTATTATTATTCTGGAGTGTCTCAAGGAGATTTCTGCGATCACATTATGATACCATGGGAAGGAAAAGTTGACAAAAATAACTTCCACAAACTTTCATGGAAACACTGGCTCTAACCTATTACGTAGCTGCAATCTTTAA
Organism: Heteronotia binoei; assembly: GCF_032191835.1. Taxonomy (NCBI): domain Eukaryota; kingdom Metazoa; phylum Chordata; class Lepidosauria; order Squamata; family Gekkonidae; genus Heteronotia; species Heteronotia binoei. The sequence goes on from NC_083229.1 coordinate 34,855,747, forward strand.
AACAGCTCTGTAAAATGGACCAGTATTATAATGATGCTCAGATTGTGGGTAGCGAGGCTCTACTAAATTCCCTTAGCAAATTAATATGGATGTGAGATTTAAATCAGTGGCCTCCCAAGTCACAGTTCACCTTCTATCACTACAATACACAGCACCCTAGCCTGGATGGAATCTGGCCATTGTACCAACTCTCCACTCAAGGCTTCATGATCCAAAGGGCAGAATCTAGAGACTAAAACTTCTGTCTCAGAATGATGGATTTTGGCAGCCAGTGTGAAGTTGTCTCATAAAATATGAGAAACAAAATCTACACATACAGCAAGCATGCAGGACAGTTGTCGCTAGAAGTTCAAACAAAGCCTACTTACATTCACACACTGTTAAGTTTCCACTCAAAAGTTAGGTTTACAGCTTCCTTTTGTCAAAAGAAAGGGTGTTCAAAGAGCATAACAGAGCTCTGGACAAAGACTGTCAGGGGTTTTATGGATTTTTCTTCTTTCATAGTATTATAAAAATGTATCTTATTCTAGCTGTTAATCAGAGAGGTATATCCAGTAATCAAGGCAGATATATATAATAAGCTAAGCGCTACTCTGTAAATCTAAACATTTCCCCACAAATAGGAAAGATACAGCCGGAGCCTTCTGATTGTTGCCACGGTAACTATCTAAAATGAAAATCAGCTTAACCCGTTCCCTGCTGGAACCACCCATGTACCAATGTTAGCTGACTTCCATGCACTTATCTTCGCCTTTTCCCCTCTCAAGAAATTCTTAATACCGTTGCTTCTCAGTAGTTATGTCCTGATTTTCATATCTCAAACAAAATGAATTTTGATTGGTACCTCATTACTAGAATTAGGAGGGGAAAGATGAGGAGAAATAAACATTAGGGTGAAATCCTAAGAATACTTCCTTGGAAGTAAATCTCACTGAATACAACAGGACTTACTTCTAAAATGACCTGCCTAAGATTGCCACCATACTGATTACTGTATTTCCTCTTTTATTCAAAGGGGCTGTCTCCCAGCAATGTGCAGACTTCATGTATTTCTTCTTAAAATCCCACAAATCAGAAAGAAAATAATGTTTTCCAGCTTAGCTCTTTATTATAAAAGGTGGATCTTAATATTTTTATTTATTTATTTATTATATTATTATTAGGTTTATGGCTTGCTCAGTCCCTGCTATTTCAGGGCGCTGGGTGACATACAACATAGTAAACCATTTAAAAATTGTAAAATGAGTATTTAAAAATTCTACAGCAATCTAAATATTCAAGTGGCAAAGACAGTTCTGGACTGTGACTGCCTCATGGTTATGGGGGGCAGTCTAAGAGGAAAGGGGAATGGGTGACAGTGCCAGTCATTATGGAAACCATTGCTGCCCTCATCAAAAGGCCTGGCAGAACATCTCTGCCTTACAGGCCCTGCAGAATTGCATAAGATCTTGCAGGACCCTGACAGTGTTTGGCAGGGAGTTCCACCAGGTTGAGGCCTGGACTGAGAAGGTCCTGAATGTCTGGAGCCAGGGATTACTAACAGATTGTTATCCAAGGAGTGTAATGCTCTCCCACGTACATACTGGAGGCAATGGTCCGGCAGATACATTGGTCCCTGACCGCTCAGGGCCTTAAAGGTTAACACCAAACCTTTTAATTTGACTTGGTACTCCACTGGGAGCCCATGTAGCTGGCACAGCACAGGTTGTATGTATGCCATGTGTGATGCTCTTCTCAGGACTCATGCCACTGTATTCTGGACCAGTTGGAGCTTCCAGGTCAGTCTCAAAGGCAGGCCAGCATAGAGCAAGTTACAATAGTCTAGCCTGGAGGTGACCATCACTGTGGCTTGGTCAGGATGTGACAGGAAAGGGGCCAGATGACGACCCTGATACAGATGAAAAAAATGCCAGTCTGGTGATACGCATGACCGAGGTCTCCATATTCATGGAGGGTTGCCCAGACTCCTGACTGACTGCACCAGTTTCAGTGGTACCCCATCAAGAGCAGAACATCTGTGCCCCAATTCTGAGCTCCCTCCCAGCCACGGCACCTCCATCTTTGTTGGGTTCAGTCTCAGCCTGCTCTTCTTTAGTTACCCAACCATGGCCTCTAATCTCTCAGCCAGATTTGTGGAGTGGCATCCGAGTGGCTGTCAAGCAACAGATACAGATGTGTGTTATCAGCATACTGGTGATACCCAAGCCTGAAACTCCATGCCAGCTGAGCAGGGGGGTGAACAGATGTTAAATAACATCAGGGAAAGAAGTGCTCCCTGTGGGACCCAACACATTCTCTCCCAGTGCCACCCTCTGTCCCTGACCTCAGAGAAATGAGCTAAGCCATTGAAGGGCCACCCCACAAACTCCTACATTGGTGAGGCAGTGGGTCATAAGAACATAATCAACCATGTCAGATTCTGCTGCAAGATCTAATAAAATAATAGCAGTGCCAACTTTCCTTGATCCAACTGTATGGAGATCATCTGTCAAGGTGACCAAGACCGTTTCCATTCCATGGCCAGGGCGGAAGCTGGACTGGACTGGATCTAATGTCGATGAGTCATTCAGGAAACCCTGGAGATATTCAGCTATCACTCTCTCAATTACCTTACCCAGGAATGATAAATTTTACACTGAGCTGTAATTGGCAGGATCAGAGGAATCCAAGGTTTGTTTAAGAGTGGTATAACCACAGCCTCCTTAAGACTCTCTGGATAGACCGGTTTCCAGGGACAAGCTGACAATCTATATCAGTGAGCTCCATATTTATTTATTTAATTTATTTATTTAGTAGGCTTATATTCCACCCTTTCCCATAAATGGGCTCAAGGCGGATCACAACATATAAAATAACAGTAAAAACCTACAGATCAAGGTTAAAACACCACAATAAAATTAAACAGTAAAAACAATAAATAAAATGTACCACCGGCGGAAAGGGCACAGCATATCAAGTAATCAGTTATAGGCCCACATTAAACGATGGTAATAGCAATGACAGCTCTGCAGTAGGGCACAATGTGTCACCACAAGGGAGGCCAAATGATGGAATAGTGGGACGCCCACTGCCCCAATCATACGCCCGGTGGAACAGCTCCATTTTGCAGGCACTACGAAATGGCAGTAGTTCGGGTATCCTCTCATTGCCAGCTTTTACAAGTCACGAGGGGCTTCGATCTAGAAGGCACGTTGTTAGTCTGACAGCACCCTGGATCCTGTCAACATCAGCCAGAGAGAGTAGGTTGAAGGTATCGAAAACTGAATCCAAAGGCGGCCAAGGGACCTCCAGCTCACATCATCGTCATCATCATAATAATCATCCCTTTAATGACATACAGAACAAACTAAACAAAATACATTATTGGCAGGATAAAAAAGAAAGAAAGAAGGACTTCTACAGTTAACATTTAGATATAGCATTGAATCATCACTGTATCTTGTCTTGACAGATCTTTATAGCACATTGACTCCAGTTCACATACTGTATCAATGTTGGCAGGCAAGTCATAGTGGAGTGACAGGACTTTATCTGTGAAAAAGCTTGCCTCACAATTAATAGCCGAAGTTCTACTCTTTTGGTTTCCTTTTGTCAGGGATGTCAAAGACCTAATCACCCTAAACAATTTTGCTGGGCATGAGCTGGTGAATGCAACAGAGGCCAAGAAGAATTCTTTCTTTGCAGCCTTCACTGCCACCTTATAGGATTTCATAAATGTCCTGTAAGATGCTCTTGCAGCTTCATCATGATCTCATCTCCAAACTCGCTCAAGCAATTTTTCCTGTTTCATTCCCCTGAGTTCTGGAACTTACCAGGGGGATGTTCTGCCACAGAACCTCAGTGGACATCCAGGAGCAATCTCATTGATGGCATCACAGAGATGGGAATTCCAGTCCTCTATCAGCTCATCTAATGAGGCTCTGGAAAACATCAGATACTGCAGAGCATTCTAGAATCCTATTGGATCCATTAATCTCTGCAGGTGAGCATAAATCAGCTAATTGTCTAGACAGCAGGGGGCAGGAATACCCAGCCGGGCCTTCAAAACCAAGTGATCTGATCATGGCACTCCATCCCTGGAAGTCAGATCAATATCAGTCTCTGCACCAAAGATCAAATCCAGTGTGACCCATTTGATGTGTGGGGCCTGATACAAATTGGGTGAGGCCCAGTGCTGCCATGGAAGACACCAGGTCTGAAGCAGCAGTATCATCTGTGTAGACGTGGAAATCCCCAAGTCTTGGAAATTCCAAGGCCCACCCAGCTACCACCTCCAAAAGACTCAGCAGATGTCAGCCAGTGCGCTAGGCGGACAGTACACCAAGCAAACAGCCATGATAACTTCAGCATCCTACACAAGGTGAACACAATCAATATAGGTGATTGGTGCAGTAAGTGGTTAATACTAGAGACTACAATTTTTTTTATTGTCACTAAACTGGTTTTTAACTTCACTATTAATGAATAATACTACAGAATCACATTAAGCAATTTACATGGGTTCTGGTAAAGAAGTATATAAAGCCATATTTTGGCAATAGTAAACATAAAATTAATCAACTGAAGTTGCAATCCTAACCATACTTAACCAGGACTACTCCTCAATAAATATGCCTAGATTCATGTTGTAAAGTTTTAGTTGAGTAATTGATGAGACTAGTTTGGAGAGACCAAGACATGGCTTGCTAATTTATGTTTTAGGTTATTTTCATTTTGGCATTTTACTGTAATAAGAAATTTTAAAAAGTAAAGGTAAAGGTAGTCCCCTGTGCAAGCACCAGTCGTTTCTGACTCTGGGGTGATGTCGCATCATGGCGTTTTCATGGCAGACTTTTTACTGGGTGGTTTGCCATTGCCTTCCCCAGTCATCTACACTTTTCCCCCAGCAAGCTGGGTACTTATTTTACCGCTCTCGGAAGGATGGAAGGATGAGTCAACCTTGAACTGGCTACCTGAGCCCAGCTTCCGCCGGGATCTAACTCAGGTTATGAGCAGAGAGTTTGGACTGCAGTACTGCAGCTTTACCACTCTGCGCCACGGGGCTGCTAATTAAGAAATTGTTAATTAAGAAATTAGAAAATAATAATTACCTCTACCAACGATGGTATCACACAGTTTAACAAACAAAGCTATCTTAGTTTTCTTGTGTTTCAAAAAGCTATCCATTTTTAGTATGTGGTAATATGCAAGTCTTTTAAATACAGTGAATCAAACAAACAGATAGCACAATTTTATTAATTACTGAAAATACAATATTATCCATGAGCTATGTTGTTTGCTGGGCATGACAGGATTGCACCTAAGGACCCCTATACCAGTGAAGCACAACAGATTCTGCTGGAAAAGGATATGCCACTGTAGCAACACCCTGTTGCCATCGGGATCCTATCACCAGCAAAAAGGTCAAAAAGTGGACATAATAAGCATGTATGGAGGGAAGATTAGAAGTTCAAATGAAACCTGTGTTCATTCAAGATCCTTCTTTTCCCTCCTACTGGACTCAATAGACAAGAAAGTCTCACTACCATCTCGACCTGTTCCTTATATCTATGTTCATATCACAGCAAAAAACTGGAAAGTCTAGAAATGCCTAAAACTGAGATGTAGGCTCTCTTGGTTTAGTGGTAAAACCATTCACAGTTTTATCCCAAAGGAAGGCCCAGGGAACTAACAACCCAGTAATTTGTTTCCCCTGAGAGCCAACTAACACAATTACTGGGTAAAATTCCCAACACAAACAGCTTTAGTTCTGATATGGGAATAACCAACTAAATTTATTAAAACTACGTAGGAAAAAAAGAAATAATCAGGGAAGAGTGATGAGAAAAGGGAATCTAATGGTAAGAGTATGTAACTAAAGAATGAAATTAGTAACAGTAACTAAAGAATGAAATATGCATTACATGCCAATGCATGTAATTGTAGCCCCATTTCTAAAATTACTCATATTTATGAATACGAAGACCCATACCGATTTCGCACACAGCTTACCCTGCGGTCAGGCTCCTCTTCTCTATGCAGCGTCCATCTGATTTCCCACTATCTGTGCCAGAGTTACAGGAAGTGTTGCGGCTTTCACGTAGAAAACGTAAACCGCTAAAACCCAGTTTATGTTCGCTACGCAAAAGCCATGGCACTTCCTGTAACTACGGCGCAGAAAGTGGGAAATCCGATGGATGCTGCGCAGAGAAGAGGAACATGACCCCGGGGTAAGCTGTGTGCGAAATCGGTCCCAGATTTGGAGGAGTTGCGAGCAGGAGGAACAGGTTTGGTCCAAAACTCATGTCAGGGTTATGATGTGTCACAGCAAACACGAATCTTAAGATCTACAGTTAAAAAGATTCACATTGATCTCAGTGGAATTAATGGCCTGCAGCCCACTGAGAAGTTAGGTTGACATGTATGAAGGTATGAGATTCTTGAACATGTTTAATAACAGCTGATTTTTCTATGAACTCTACATTTCCCAGCACTACATATATAATTCTTACAAAGCCTATATGGATAATTCTAATAAGAAAATACATACTTTTTCCAAGTAGTGCATCTCATGTTTAATAATATTGTGATCACTGGATCAGACAGTCCTAGAGGCTTCCCAAACATCAAGCTTATTTATCAGCCTTGGCTGATTTCCCAGGAGTAGCTTCAAAATAGTCTTACTGCCTGGCCAACACACTAAGCACGTACACAACATTTTTGCCATTTTTTTCCAGATACAGGACTTAAGATAAATACTCTTCTGGGTTTCAGCTTATATTCCTAACATTACTTATTTTATTTTTCAAATAACCAGCACAGGCTTCCCACTCATTAGCAATATTTAGCTATTTTGAAATGTCAGTGCTTCTACTATAATTTTCCAGATGCTACTGTTTTCCTGAAATCAACAGTGGTTCAAGGAGAATCCATAACTGTTAGCTTCCATTTGATCCATATTGTTACAATGTGTGTGCTTCTTCTGAGACCTGTTGCATTTCACTTTCTATTTGCATTGTTTTCTCATGTGCTTTCACAACACTACCCATCATGCTTATTACTACATCTTCATTTAGATTGCCTGTAGAGAAGCAATCTCTTTCTGTCTACAGAACCATGAATCTGCCTTGCCCTTTTCCTTTCCTTAATATATACATATTTGTGTGTATGAGTTATTCCTTCATTTCTTTCCTGTTTTATTTGTATTGGGGATCCAAATTGGCTTACCATGCTGCTCTCCCTATCTCCATTTTATCATCACAACAACCATTTTGTGAGGTAACTTAAGCTGAAAATTATGACTAGCTCAAAGTCACACCTAGTGCTTCCATGGCAGACTAAGGATATGAACCTGATTTTCCTGGAATCCTAGTCTAACACTCTATCCACTGCACTACACTGGCTCTCAATATGTTTCTCCCAATCTAAACACATCAAGCCTAGTTAAAATGTACATGTTTCTATCATTGCTTATCGACTGTCTCCCTAATGGACTGCTTTCGCAAAACTCCCCAAAAGGTCTTCAGGATCCTGAAACTTAAGAACAGATGCAGCCTGAAGTCAGCAAAATAAATTGGTCACCCTACCCTCTGACTGCTCCAGCCTTGAAAAGGAGTTGTACTAGGGCTGCCAGGTCCACTACAGTCATAGCTCTCTTGGCAGTAGCCCATGAAACCTGCTTGGTGGAATGGGGGGGAGGTGAGACTCTAAAAATCACCAGTGCTTCAAAGGCAAACCTGGAAATGATGTCACTGCATTGATGCAACACTCTAAAGAGTAATTAAAAACTCTATGGCACTCCCCATATTCACTTCCCTAGCTTCCCACTGGGTCCCAGCCACAAGCAACCTTATTCTTCTACCTGGGGACAACCTGCCATCCAGGGTAGGCATTTTCTACCTGCTTAGATTAACCCCCTAGCTGCCTGTCTGTAAAAGAACTTAAACTCGGTACTGTTTTGTGAATTACTTTATGTTCATACCATAAAGACTTTTTAAAAAACTCATTAATTTTAGTTTTGAGTTTTTAGAACCTTTAAGCACATGCTTAGAACATACTTTCTTACACAGATTTGCAATTCCAGCTATTATTTGGATTTTGCCTTTTAGGTCACATGGTTTTGCTTCATTTTGTCAAAGCAAGTAACAGAACATGTACTGCTCTGCTAATGCTTATACTCATAGACTACCATACCCTTATTGGTAAAACTGACTCTCACAGAGTTCAGTTCTAGGGAATATAGACTCGCCAAACATGACTCAGAATAGATTTCTTTAGAATGTTTAAGGGAATATTTGCTGACAATCGAGGATTTCCCCCCGACTGTATTTAAAGAGAAAATATCTTCAAAGGACCTCAAAACATGATGCAGAGTATAACTGTACTGTATTATAAAAATGTAAAAGTAGCAGACTAGACAAAGAATTACAAAAAGGAGTGACTCTGATACCAAACTCTGTAATATAACATGTATCTCTGATTCAGTTAGAAGTCCGTAACTCTGTTTAGGACTGCACTCATAGTAAAGTAATCACATCTATAAAATCCATCAGGATTTAATGTTTTGCAGGGAATCTTTTTATCCAAAGTATTTCTACATATTTCATAAATTCCAGATCATCAATTAGACACTTTAAAGCTACTGTTTCAAATACATTAATCTTTTGTTTTTAGGAATGTCTGTTTATCTTTCTTTGTATACAGCCATATCCAACAATCCATCCTCCTGCTCCATAACCATTAGACTCTAGCAAAACAGGTTCCAGGATTGGGCTTGAATCTTAATGAGTGGGAACAGCAATAATGACCTTGGGTTCAGAACTTTATTCCTCTTCCTGCCCTGTAAACAAATGGCTATCATTCATTTTTTAACACTGTGTAGTGTTGTACTTGGAAACTGACCACATCCACTTAACACAATTCACTAGGATTTACATACACACACACTTCTGAAGTTTTATAAGCAAGACCAGGAGACAAATCTGCATGCATGCTTGTGAGCATAACCATTTCATGTATATAACAATACCACCAGCAAACAATCTACTATAAGGGTGGCTTACATTTTATAGTAATGGATGTACAAATTTATATTTAAGAGCCATCTGATTTCAAACGACACAATAAAAAAATCAACAGGAATATACAATCTTAAATACTTGAACAAAAACTCAGTAAAAGATACAGTAGGCAAACATTGTAGTCAGCTCAGCAGTGATTACCAACTCATGCTCCAAATTCACTATAAAATGAAAATCAATATTTCCACAAGTTCCTGCAACATAAAAGATAACCTTCATTGATTTTTCTAGACTTAGGCCTCACTGATAAAATCTAATATAAATTTTCAACCACAAGGATTTGGATCAGAGCAGAGGTGATAAGTCCTGCACATCTCTTAAGAGGTGGAGAATTTTTTTTTAAAGTGCACGTTCATACTATTTATAATTTGCCCTGTGCAAGTGAAAGCTTTTCCACCACTGCTATCAGGAATCTCTTCTAATTTTTATTACTGTGAGGCTAAAGCCTGTTCCAGATAATTTGGAAATTTCAGGGGAATTGTGATAGGGCTGATGGTGCAGCCCTGGCTGACTTGAGAAAAGAGCTAACCCGTAATAGCATCCATGGCCGTGCTGATTAAATGTTGCCATAGATGAAAGGCCTGCCATCGCCGCAATAAATTAACCAATCACACAAATCCCAAGTCAGTGCTAATCCTTCCTTGATACTCTGATCCTCTGATCAGCTCAAGGAGGTAAAGAAACTAGCTTGTGACGCTTGGAGCTCTAACCCCTGGATTTCATGTACACAACAAGCTAATGATATCTTGCTGACCAGTTCAATGGGATGAACTTCTCTCACAACCCTTAGGGAACACTGTGGCCTCCTTAAAAAAAAAACCCTGACAAGAGTATGGCAGGGGTTTTTTTGTGTTTTACTAGGAAACCACCACCGTTTGTTAACTACAATAAGCAGCAGAAAATGCCCAAATGTCAATTTTTTTTGCATCTGACAAAGACAGGTGATGGATTAGGAAAGAACACAGACATTAAGCAGATACTAATTCATTTTCATGGAACTTTGCAGCATCCAGTCTAAGAGGTTAACTGTTCGAGCAGCTTTATTATCTTTGGCTTCAGTTTTGGAAAATAAATATGTATGTAAAGGAGAGCAAGTGTGTATAAGTACACACAGTAATACTGACATAGGGCAATTATAATCACATTTACACTGTTATTTAATCAATTAACAGAAGGTCCAGACACTTGCAGTGTTTTCTCATTAATTAGTTTGGTGCTGCATTTCCAATATACTTAGCAAACCCAAGTTGGCGCAGTCTCTGTGTAATTCATAATTGGTAAAACTTTTTTTTAGTGAGATAATTGGTAGCTAGTAAGAGAGATCTGTTTTTTTTTTGGTTTTTTCCTTGTCCTCTCAAGCTTTACACAAAGACTTCTGAAAGTACTTCAGTATCTCCCTCTTGGCTGGTTCTATAATATGAAAAACTCTCCTTTCTCCAAACCCTTTCCCATCATCATTTTACAGTGTCAAAAGAGACATACAAACCAAACATACAAAAGCGAAACAGACATTAGAGAGTTACACGCCAGTCCTGAGCATACTAACTGGGAAATGAATGTGACACCAGCCATTACATTGAATTGGGGAAACTTAACTGACAAGGCACTCGTGCATCATGTTTTCCCACTTATGGTATACTAATGCCAGAATACTTGCAGGGTGAGGAATCTCACACTGTAGTATCTCAATACTAGAGAGATGCAGAGTTTGGATTTTAGAGAATAAACTTATAAAAAAGTTGGCAAACAAGTTGTTCATGCATCTACTTTCTCAGCTACAGAGAACCACCCAAAGCGGCTTGTTGTTAGTGTGCATCTGGTGGTGGAGTAGTAGTAGTTGGATTTATACTCTGCCCTTCACTTGGAGTCTCAGAGTGGCTTACAATCTCCCCATAGCAGACACCCTGTGAGGTAGGAGGGACTGACAGAATTCTGAGAGAAGTGCTCGAGAGGACAGCTCTTAGAGAACTGTGACTTACCCTAGGTCACCCAGCTTGCATGTGAAGGAGTGGGGAATCAAACTGTGTTCTCCAGATCAGAGTCCACCACTCTTAACCACCACATCAAAAGAGTAAAATAATCATTTATGATCAAAACACCAGTCTGAAATGGGATCAAACCAAACATATTCTAAACACAACTCAACATTAACTCTGTCTTCATCTTATAAACAAACACCTTCTAGTGGCAAAAGTTTGCATTTCCTTTAATTCAGTAACATTGGCCATGCAGAAAATGTCATATTACCCAGTTGGCCTTTTTTATTCAGTAGCTAATTTAGTTTAATATGAGAGAGTGAAAAATGGTGCTCTTTAAGATTGGTCCTCTCCGCTTTTTTTGGGGTAAGGATGGGCATGACCCAAAAATGAACAGGGCCAGATTGTGGTTTGTTTCAAATCTGTTCATTTGATCACATTGTTCCCAAACCCAAGTACAAACCACATCTCCCCAACAGAGGTTCAGGTGGTTTGTTTTTTTGCGGTTCATTCTCCAGATAGCTGGTTCCAATTCAATCAGTTCTTAGGCTACACTAGGGGTAGACTTGTGAAGAGCCCTAGAAACACCTAAAGCAGTTGTCCATAGCTTGGCAGCTCTGGGAGACAATCATGGAGTTTCCATTTTGCTTTTTGGGAGCAGATGCCCTGATTCAGCTGCTTTCACTTTGTAGCATAAAGAGAGACGAGAACTGGTGGTCGTGAGAACTGAAGCTGAGCTTTCCTGGGGGCACCTGCTTTGGAAAACTCTAACTGGGACATTCCAAATCCATTCTTCACCAAACTTGGAAGGTGGGTGGGGGAGAGCCTGCTGAAGACTCTTGGTAAGTTTGGCATCTCTAACTTGCAAAGGAAGTTATGAAAAAGGTGGTTCATGTTGGTTCATGGTTTATTTGGTTTGTACAATCAAATGAATGATGAACAAACATGAAACATCATTTTCCAAGTTTGTCCCCATCTCTACTTTTTAGGTTTTCCCATTTTATTTCTGTTTCTGACAATGCAATCCGTAACAGTGTTACACCCTAATAAGTCCACTGACTTCCATCAATTTGGAAGGGTATAACTCTGTTTAAGGTTTCACTGTAATTCTACAAAGTCATTCCTTGAAAATCAATCAGATTGCAGGAAGGACACATGTCCCTTGAAGTCAGTAGCAAACCTGTTTGATTTTTAAAACCAGCTATTCACTCACTAGTACTCCGATTTTTTTTTTCCTGTGATGCAGGAGTCATTCATTTTCTTCTTGGAGATTTTTAAAATATTTATTGCCTTTCTAGTTTCTGTTTGCTTAGATGTGGATCCTAGCCTGTTAGTATTGTTTCTTTGCATGGAAGCTGCCAAAAGAAACTCTCCATATTGTTGGCTTTACATGTTTTAGGCCAGGAGCAAGTCCTTTAGGAATTAATTAGTAAGAATGTGGCAAGAACACAGTACACTCCCTGCAAGGCATTACTGAACAATGTTTGCGAGTAGAACAGCTATCTCTTGACAAAAAACCCAAAAAAACCTGCTTTCCAAGATCAGCAGATGCTGCAGTGGTCATGGTGCAGGGAGGTATATGGAGAAAGATTTATTGAACAAAACAAGATCTGAGGGGGAAATGAAAGAGGACTCCTCCACTGAACATGATTTTTTATTATTATTTTACTATGGACACCTCATATCTACTCTGGTAAAATCCTCTTATGGCCAAACTTTTCCAAATTAAATGGTTGTCATTTTCTGGGCACTGATTTTCCATTAACTGGTTGTCATTTTGTAGATGTTGATTTTTCATTGTTTTTCATTGGTTGTGTTTTTATTCTTGTGTACTGTGTAATTCACTGTTATGACACAAGCTCTAAACGTAAAACCAAGTGGCATATATGCTTAAGGTATCACCATCCAAAGAAGGCAATTCTCTGAGACATTCTTTAAAAATAATGATCACAGAACATCATCAAGGGAGGGAAGGGAAGGGGGAAATCAGTCTGTGCCACATGAGCACAGCTATTCATATGTGAAACTGGCCACAGAAGAATCATGGTTGTGATGGAGCCATGAGGGAAGAAGCTGGTTTATTATTCACTAGAATACATACCAGCATAGTGCGATATGATACACTTCAAAGCAATGTTCAGAAAATGTAGCTGACTAGTCATAACTTTAGTTTATAATAATTTAACAGATTATTGACACATCAGTCAGATTAGCAATATATTTTGCTATAACTTCATCTTGTCATAGTAATTAACAGCTTATTGGTTGAAGAAGCTGTACTCAAAAAGAGTAAAACATTAACTGCTGCTGAACCTCTACAATATCTGGGGTATAATGTGATGCACCATGTTAGCAATGCTGACCATAACCTACCGCAGCATTGCGATGCCATGAAAAGATTTATCATTGCAATTCTATGCAGAGTTACATCCTTCTAAATCCATCGAAATCACTGGGTTTAGAAGGGTGTAACTTTGCTTAGGATTGCACTGTACATCTCCATGTAAGAACAGCATGGTAGGAAGAATGAGATGGACACAGAATTTGAAACAACTTCATTTATGTACCATATAGATATGGTGCATTGCAAAACTAACTTGTGAAGCTTGCCTCGTACATGATATTACTGAAGCTGCACCATAGCAACATATTCTAATGATTTACAGGCTATTTTATAAGGTTTACTTAAGAATAAACCTATTTAGTAAATTATGTTTCAAAAATGTGTGTGTTAAGTGCCATTAAGGAACTTCCGACTTGCAGTGACCCTACAAATTAATGACCTTCAAACCATCCTATCGTTAACAACCTTACTCACATCTTGCAAACTGATGGCAATGGCTTCATCTCCTGAATTTTACTATTGGAACAATATTCTTGGTTTTGCATAGTTAGCCCACAAACTACTCTGTTTCTTTTATGATGCAGAGTTATTAAAATGCCATTCAAAATACTAAAATGTTAAAATCCATTCCAAATGCATATCAGAGCGCAAAAGGGTGTTTACAAGCCAATCATATCTGTTTTAGGTGAAGTATCATTGCATTGTGTTAAGGTCAGTATCTTGATCACAGTCACAGCTTTTATCAGTAAGTAGGTTAATTAAGTAATTGCATAATGTATCTAAACAGAAAACACAAACTACAAAAAATGTCCACTTTGGGATCATTTTAGAGGACATGTCCTCTTTCTTTTAGTGTCTTGTCTTTTTTTGGGCTCCTTTTTAAAAAATGATGAAAATGTCCTCTTTTTGAGTTGCAAAGTTAGGAACATTCCTAGTTAGTGGCAATTATCACAACAAATAGTAGGGGAATTTAAAACGGGATATGTCACAGTGATCACTTGTTTGAAGTAGTTGGTTGGAAAATATGTCTCTCTTTTTGTTTTTCAAAATATGGTAACCCTAGTCAGACCAAAATGAAACTGAATGAATGGAAGCTGAAATATGCTTGGTTGAAAGGACAATATGTTTATTTCTCACTGCAGATTGCTGCATAGAAATTTTAAGGCAAATAAAATGAACTTTTTAGTTCAGAGTGGAGTCTAAAGCCCCAGATAGGCAAGACCTTCTGTCCTCTTCAACAAAGAGAAATGCTCTGTGTGCGCATGAGTATTCCTCATTGTGAATATTCACAGAAAAGAACGATGAAACCTTTGTGTGCCAGCCCTATGCAATGAAAGCATTGTTGGTGTGTTTTCTTTATTCAGTGTAGTCTGTATATAATTTGAATTTTACTTATATTTTTCTCCAGTAGATATGTAAACAGGAAACCACATGTGTATTTCTTCAGCACATCCAATAAGAACTCATGCAGACACATCCTCACACAGATCACAAGCAGGTAGCTGATCAATCAGTGGAGCTGCCTAAATTTATAAATTTAATCTGAATATGTTAATTTCATGTTACTGCACATGTGGTTAAATATAGTGGCAGTTGTCAACTTCCATATGAACTGCTTCCATGGTCACCATTTTTTAAAAGGAAACTGGCACTATTACTCTATTTCTACCAGTAGATGATATTCTTGGTGTCATGGTGTCACAGCACTTACAGGATCAAACACAGTCGGTGCTATCACACTGGGAAATTGACGTGATATTATCTTGTTGCCAAAAAACCTGCTTGATTTTGGTCCATTTCAGAGGGATCAGACACTGACCATTAAAGCAGCAGGATCCTGGCAGCAGTCCATGGTTGCCCATTCAGACAGCTAGTGCGTCTCAACCATGGACCCGCTGTGGAAAGCATTTTTTAAAAAGTTCCCTGCTGTGTGCGCTCAAGCAATGAAGCGCACAAGTGCTCCTTGGAGAGAGGTTAAGGGGGGGGGGGGACCCTCAAACATGCTGGAAGCAGCTTGGCGTGATCACACTGCTCTTCCACTTATGAGTCACGCCCAGGTGTTCAGACAGCCAGCAAATATGCGACCTAAATGCGATTGGGGGGAAACTACTGGGAAAAACCAGGTGGCTTTTTAAATCTCGATAGGAGGCGTCTAGAGACAGGGTGAGAACAAATGCGGCTCAGAGGGCAGATGTGTTTGTGTGATCATGCACATTTAATTCAAATGGGAGGCAGGGCTAGGTTGGGCCAAATCTCTTGTGTGAAAGCACACAGTGGGAGAAGCCCTATTTGCAGAGCAATCCTAAATATGCTAGCAAGTATGCTAAGAATCCTATTCAGATCTATTCAATGGGGCTCACATCCAGGACATTATTTTAGGATTCCACTGTAGGTTTCCATGATTTTTGGCAGAAACAGCTGCCCCTCACCCCCGCAAAGTAGAAAAAGAAGAAGATATTGGATTTATATCCCGCCCTCCACTCTGAAGAGTCTCAGAGCGGCTCACAATCTCCTTTACCTTCCTCCCCCACAACAGACACCCTGAAAGGTGGGTGGGGCTGGAGAGGGCTCTCACAGCAGCTGCCCTTTCAAGGACAACCTCTGTGATAGCTATGGCTGACCCAAGGCCATTCCAGCAGGTGCAAGTGGAGGAGTGGGGAATCAAACCCGGTTCTCCCAGATAAGAGTCCACACACTTAACCGCTACACCAAACTGGCTCTCTGTACATATGGGAAAGAAAACACTCAGTTCATACTTACCCTTTAGGATCTATATGTGCCTCCAGTGTTTGCTCCTTCTGATTATTAATCTTGTTCCCATTTTGTTATCATAGAACTATATATTGCCTAACAGTAAAAGTAGTATAAAGGTTTTTGTGATTCACAGTATAAAAGTGGCATTTTTTTAAAAAAAATGGTGACCCTAGCATGCAGTCCAGAGCTTAACAACCAGAACTGCAAGAACCTAACAGATAAAAACTTGGTTCTATAGAATAAGCAGATAATTTGCAGGCTTAAAGCTGCTCAACAGAAACTTAGAGTGATCTATTCACTAAATCACTACATATCTAAACATGGAAGATGAGCAAGGTAAGTTCACCTGGCAATTGTATTCATGTGGAAGTTTGCAGAGTGCCCTGTCATGATTAACCCATTTCACCCGTCCTAAATCCTGCTAAAGGGGAGGGGGTTCCTCAGTACTCAACTTCTCCATAAAGATGTTTCCATGTTTCTTAGAAACTAGCATTAAAGGAGAATTGGTCTTTAACATGCAGCATGAATAAGACACTAAATGCATTTAAGAAAAAAGACGAAAGACATTGGGGACAGCTGCGGACAGCAGATTTGGGACACTAGTATCATGTATGTAACAAATCTTTATTAATAAGTACATTAAATCCCATATTTTTTCATTTATAACTACTGCATAATTTCCTGTTAACACTTTATGTAAATGCCAGATAAGGTAATAATTTTTTTTCCAGAATTCTATTTCTGTTTCATTATATGTTCTATACTTTGCCCCATAGGTCAGTTGTATGATTGAAGTTTTATGCCTCATTAAAATTCTGCTAGTTAAAACATGGAGACAGAATTTGGGTAATTCCCTTCTCTAGCATTACAATTAACCATTCCATTGGATTCTTGAATTTCTGCAAACCAGTTTTTTTTCCTTCAAATTATAGCATGGGAAAATGGTCAAGGGGTCTAAATGTCCTAAACATAAGGCTCTTATCACTTTGTGCTCCAGTGGCTGAAAAACTCGCTGCCACTACCTCCTAGTTGAGAATTTCTAGCTAGAAGCTGCTATCAGAAACCTAAATAACAAAAATATGCAAACTTGCACACTAATTCCCTTTGGAGATAGATCTTGGCTGCAGCCCTGTCATAAATCAGAGAATTTCGATATGAAATGAGGCAAGCAGCTCTAATCATTTCTGCATTTCAAATTGGATCACTGGCTCAATCACTGGGCTTTTTTAAACTGCTTGCCTAAGAGCAAATGTGAGGCGGGAGATAATTCTGAAGAAATCTCTTCTTTTGTGACCATAGAACTCTTTTAACTGTTTCAAGACTGAAGACCACATTCCAGTGATAATAATGTATATCTGCTGGGAGAGATATGGATCCTTAAAGACATCTTCCTTCTCTTTCAACTCATAGAATTCCATCAATATCTGCATACATTATATATATTAATATATGTGTGTGTGCATATGGGTGTTTATGTGCATTAAAAAGAGAAAGAGAGAAAAGGAGTGGAAAACATCTGACATGTAGCTATGCCATATTTCTTCTCAGAATTTTCTTCTTCTTCCTGCCTTATTCTTCCATATGCATTCCAGTTGCTGTCCTATTGGACAGTTAACTTTTGTTTTATATGCAAGGAAATACATTTAAAAGCAAATTATTATTTGAAAGGTCAGTACGTTAACCATGGTTTGATTTCAGTTTTTGTTCCTCAGTAATACTATCAAACTGTTTTTAACTTGAATTTGTAAGAGCCACACACGCACAATCAAGCCCACAAAAAATCCCCCCCAATTGAGCATGATTTACACAGCTCTCCTTATCAAACACGAGCCACCATTGGAACTCTCTTCCCTGATTTTCCGTTTCCACATCTTATCTGAACTCCTGGATACAATACATCAGAGGGAAATTAGCCTGGATGGCAATTACACTCTAAACAACATCCATCTTGATCCTCATATTTTGTTCAGTGGGTATCTTTTCCTTCTGTAGTCCCACTGCAGTTTCAGTATCTTCACGACAGTACTTTGAAACTGAATTTAGCTCTACTACCTGTGGCATCTTGTAATCTCGTGTAAATCTAAAAGTGATCAGATAGAATTTTAGAGCTCATTAGCATAACTCGTTAGCATATGCCACCACCCATCAGCCAAAAGTAACCCAATGCAAGAAAGGAGAGCCCTGGGCGAGTGAGGCCTGCTTAGGCTGGCTAG
The DNA here is from genome assembly GCF_032191835.1 of Heteronotia binoei. Lineage (NCBI taxonomy): Eukaryota > Metazoa > Chordata > Lepidosauria > Squamata > Gekkonidae > Heteronotia > Heteronotia binoei. The sequence continues at coordinate 34,874,093 of NC_083229.1, forward strand.
AGATCCAGCCAGCCCAAGCAGGCCTCACTCGCCAGGGGCTCTCCTGGACTTCCATCCCCAGTCAAAAGGCCAGCAAGCCACCCACCACACAAAATCACATAAGAAGTGGAGAAAGGGTTGTGCGGGTTTCTCCAGGGGTTAATTAGGGCTGCTGGGTGTGTGGAAAAGCCCCTGTTAGCTGGCTGGCTGCCTGCTCTCGTAATCCAGGGATTGTTATGCAGCTGCATCTACTATTCAATGGACAAAGTAGGTGGGGAGGAAGAGGGGGAACCCTCAGAAAGGTTCAGGAACTGTGCTCCTGTAAGCTTCTGCTGAATCTGAGACCTGGGGGTGGTGATGCTAAAACTATGCAGGCATATGATTGCTGGCTGGTCTTCTATGCCATGCATGGGCCACTGAAGTCAATGATCTTGTCCACACAGTACACTGTTAGCAGATATTGCCCCCAGCACTGCTGAACAAAATCCACCAGTAAAGATGTAGAGAGACCTTTAACCCAAATGGCAAGTCAATGGGAGCAGTGGCCTTTCTTCCTATCACTGATTTTCAAACAAGCAGGAAGAGGAACAAACAACGTGCACTGCCAGCTTTTTAGTCCTTTAAGATCCATCAAACCAATTTAGTTCTTAGCTCCTTTTTCCTGCATCTACACAATGAAGGCAAAAATCCTCTTGAATTTTTAAATCCATGAACTGAGTGTTCACTGCCCATAATGGGAAAGCCTTTACACATCCTAATCATCTACTTCCCATTGTTAAATACCTATAATAATGTTGCATTATCCCACTAATCTTTTATTTTTATTTTTCTGGAAAGTACCCAAATCTCTAATACCATCAAATGAAAAAACTAGAGAGTTTTCTGTTTCACATAGAGGATTGTTTGACCACCACCCCAGGGAATCCCAAATATGAAGAGTTCAATAAAGACATTAAGTAGATCCAAATGGGTTGTCCCAGGAGTTAACTTTTGAAAAACGCAGGTGCACCCTCAGGAGGTGAAACTGTGTCTCCAAGGTCTCTGAAAATACAATATGAGGCATTCCAGTGAAATGAGCATCATAAGCACTCAGTATAATTTTAAAAATATATGAAATAAAATTATAATTGTAATGACTAGAATTATAATTTTATCTACAACCCCATTCCCAGACAGTTTCAGCTTGGAATGCTTCACAAACTACAATAATATGCCTTTACTGCTCCAGAAACCAGCATTTTTCTGCCAGTTTTAGGCACCTTTATATCCTTTTCATAGATCTTTATACACATCAACAAATCTTCCAAGAGGATGCTTACAAGGTGAATGTGAAAAGCATTGCTAAATATTCCCCCCCCCCCCGGTATAATGCTGATATTGTGTAATACTCATGATCCTGATGCAAAATATCCTGATGACAGTTACTTTTCCTCCTTTACAGCTCAGCTGCCACACTGAAACATCCAAATGAGGCTTCAAGTGCAGCTGTAGAAAAGTGTGCCGAATATTTTTAACACCCTACTAAAAACATCTGCCTGAAAACAGCTGTTCCTAATCATCACTAACTGAAGCACAGGAATAGACAGCTTTACACCTGGTAGAGCACTCTGCCAGCTTTATGAGCTTCCTGCTGTAAAGCTGAGTTACATTTGTCAATAATTCTCTAAGCACATGTTATTTCTATTTGCCACAACTACATGCAGCCTTCATTTCAGGACAATAGAAGACAGTTCTTTCTAGAATGCATTTTCTTGCCTAAATTGAAGAGTATTTTATCATAAATATCATAAGCTATCATTCTACATGTTTTACCATTAACACTGCAAGCAGTGCAGTTAACCTATTAACATTTTTCTGTATATTCAAAAATACCGCAGCAATTACTCAGGGTGTCTTCTGACTTTTTATATTTAATGGTTCCCTAGATTAATTCTGTATCTCATATGCAGTGTAGTACTCTTTTAAGCCACTGAAGTCAATAAGCTTATTAAGGTGTAAACGTGTTTAGGACTGCCCTGAAAATCAGGACTCTAGAATAACTTGCTTCAGAAATGCAGGTCAAAAAGAGAGTAAAATTTGGAATTGGGATCAAAAGTACCCCTAATTGAAAATGTCAAAACTCCACAAAAACTTAAATGGGGTCAAATTGGTCCTACCATTTTAAAAGCAGAAGACACAGTTGGGACTCTATGAAACTGTTTATTTTTAAGAAAACAATCATTTTTAACTGTTACAACACTGAAACATAATGTAATAATAGTGCAACAACAGTTAAGGACAAAAGGAAGCAATTAGCTCAGAAAACAGGTGGCCAGGGGTCACAAGTGAACAGTTCAGTGTACAGGTGGCTATGGGTAATCTAGAGTAACTTCCCCCCTGTAAAGTTGAGATGGTCAAACCAGAGGTTTGGAAAATTTGAAGGTGAACAATTCAGTGCAAGGGTCAGCTCAGTGGACAGGTGGCTGGGGTCATCTGAAGTACTTCCCCCACCCCAGATATGTAAAGTTGAGAAGATCACTCTGAAGCTTGCTACTGAAGCTTGCAAAATTTGAAGGATGGGGAAGCAATTAGCTCAGAAAACAGGTGGCCAGGAGTCATCTAGAGTTCCAGGCTTCATGGCTCCTTCATGTCTGGAAAATGTGAGGTTCAGGGCATACCTTTAAATATGTCCAGGCTTATCCTGCTGGGGGATAGAATGACGCCATTTCCAAAACTGCAGTACAGTTCAATTTGAGCTTTTTCCATGTGGCTACGGTCATGAGAGCACAAACACAGACCAATTCTGAATTAGCCTTTGTCCCAGTTTCGTTCTCAGCTCTCAAGTTTGCAGGGGCAGGGAGCAAGCAGGAAACACTCAGCCCTGTTCCAGAGATGCTAATGCGGAATCCAGGAAAAAGAGCCACCATGAGGAGTCGCACACAGAAGGGAGGTGAGTGCTAAGTGCGGAATTGGTTACAGGGCTTTTACCTGCTCTAGCTATATACTCTACAATTCAGGTTGCAAAGACTGGTTTCCTTTGGAGGTCATTGCAACCCCCAATTCCAAAAGTGGTGTAAAACCTCAAAGCCAAAAAATGTCTATAGATACAAATTAGGAGAAATGTGTTTGTTTTCACTGCTCACTCCACCTTTCAATGAAATTCAGATAACAGGTGTTGGTCCATCTATTTAAACATAGGAACATTTTTTTCAGTATTTGTTGGGGGAAATAGAAGCCCCAATAATGATTATGCATAGTGCCTTCATTTTCAAGCCAAGTCTATTGGGGATCGCATGGACTCCATTTGCCATTTTAATGAAATTAAAAATAAAACAAACAAAAAAAAAGCCAATGAGGAGAGGAGAGAGGGACTGTGGGCAATAAAGTTCATTGAGGAGAAGAGTCAACAGGAGAGCTTGGTGCCTGTAGAAAGCTCTAAATGGATAAACTGATTTTTTCCCCATGACTTCCTAGGTAAAAAAAAACAACAGGTTTCTTACCTGTAACTGATGACCTTCAAGTGGTCATATGTGCAGTCACACATATGGGTTATCCGCCAGGATCGAGCCCGACCTCGGAGAATTCAAAGCAATCTTGAAGCATTAATTTTAGCACACCTTCCTCTCGTCCCAGGGAGGAGGCATTGTCTGTGCATGCCTGGACGAGGGGGAGGCGCCTAACCCACTCAGTTTCTTCCCACCGCCGTATAGGTGGACCAATGCTACTGATAATAAGCATCCAGCAGCGGGGAAGGAAGGGTGGGCATGTGTGACTGCACAGATGACCACTCAAAGATCATCAGTTACAGGTAAGAAACCTGTTTATCTTCTTCGTGGTCTCTGTGCAGTCCCACATATGGTGACTGGCAAGCTATTCCGTCAGGAGGCGGGTGCTGGATCTGTAACCAGAAGGCACGGTTAGTTATGCATAAGAAGAATAGGGTTGTACTCACAGTGTGAATGATAGGGAGCATCAGTCGAAGATAGATCGCAGCACAGCTTGTCCAAAGGACGTGTCACGCCGAGCACGGACGTCTAAGGCGTAGTGCGAGGCGAATGTGGATGGGGACGACCAGACCGCAGCGGCGCAGATGTCCTTCATCGGGATGCCCTTGCAGAAGGCTGTTGTGGTTGCAACGGCTGTAGTAGAGTGAGCTCGTATATATTCTGGTATGGACTGTTTTGCCAGTTCATAACATAATGTAATGGCAGCCACAATCCACTTTGAAAATCTCTGTGTTGAGATTTTAGTACCTTGGTTGTGGGTTGCGTATGTTATAAAGAGTCTTGTGTCCTTTCGGAACTGTTGTGTCCTTTCAATGAAGAAGGCAAGAGCCCTACGTACGTCCAAGTTATGCAGAGTTCGTTGGCCTGCATCCGCAGGGTGCTGGAAAAAAGCAGGTAGAGTCGAGGGTTTTCCTAGATGAAATGCTGAGACCACCTTTGGTAGGAATGCAGGGTCAGGGCATAGCACTACTCTGTTGTGATGGAAAACTGTGTATGGCGGGTCCACTCTAAAGGTGCAGATATCGCTAGCTCTCCCGCCAGTGGTGAGTGCTACCAACAAGGCTGTTTTCCAAGTCAGGAGATGTAGAGGAATGGATGCCATAGGTTCGAAGGGTGGCTTCATCAACTGACTCAGTACAAGTGACAGACTCCAGGTAGGATGGATTTTCTGGATTGGAGGGTGAAGGTGAAGGATTCCTTTCAGAAAGGCTTTAGCAGGGTAGTAGGAGAACACGGTGGAGCCCTCGATATGTGGGTGGAACGCAGAGATGGCCACTAAGTGGACATTTAGGGAGGAATATGAAAGTCCAGTGTTAGAAAGGGCTAGAGTGTATGTTAGGATTTGAGTGATACTGAAAAGATCAGGTTTAAATTTATGTTGAAATGCGTATTCCGAAAAACGTTTCCATTTAAGAGAATAAGATTTTCTGGTGGCAGGTTTCCTTGCATTTAGCAGGACATGGCAGACTTCTGGTGGAAAACTCAGAAACTGATTCTCCATGCTGTCTGTTGAAGGAGCGTTGGGTTGTGGTGCCTTCCTGTTGGGAGATTAAGTCCTGAGCTTGAGGGAACCGGAGGAATGTGTTGTTCGATAGGAGGAGGAGAGTAGTGAACCAGGGTTGACGCGGCTACCAAGGTGTAATCAGAATGCAATTGGTGTGGTCCATCTTTATCTTCTGTAATACCCTCGTGAGGAGTGGTATTGGAGGGAATAGGTAGTGCAGTGCTTCGGTCCATGTCTGGAGGAAGGCGCCCCCTGCTGACAGTGGAGACGAAGGGCCTCGCATGTAGAAACGGGGGCACTGGGCATTGTCTGGGGATGCAAATACATCTATTTTCGGGGTACCAAAGGTCTGGAACAGAGGCTGTAGGTAACTACTGTTGATGGTCCATTCGTGGTCGTTGATTAAGTGGCGACTCAGTGCGTCTGCTTGGACGTTCTGGACCCCTGGTAGATGTAGTGCTGTTAGGAAGATACCTTGGGTGATGCTCCAGTGTCACAGGGCTAGAGCTCGTTTGCATAGTTGAGTAGAGGCAGTGCCTCCCTGTCGATTGATGTAGAAGACAGTGGCCACATTGTCAGAGGTGACTTGAATGTGGCGGTCGCGAAGGGATGTGAGGAAGGATACTAAGGCTCTGTGGACCGCCAGGAGCTCCAGGCAATTGATATGGAGGGATCTTTCATAGTCGGTCCATTCCCTGGACTGTGAGTGTTCCCAAGTGGGCTCCCCATCCCCACTTGGAGGCGTTGGTGGTAACAATCACAGAAGGAGGTGTCTGTGCAAATGGCATTCCTGCCAGGAGATGACGTTCCACCATCCACCACTGCAACGATGGGATAATGTGGGACGGAACAGTTAGCACAGCACTTTGGTGCTGTTGTTGAGGGTGGAATGTTCAGACAAACCACAGCTGGAGGGGGCGCATGTGAAGTTTGGCGAAGCAGAGGACAGAGATGGTGGCCGCCATGAGGCCTAGCATCCTCTGAAAAATGAGAGCTGTTTGGGAGCGATGCGTTATTATCTTGTTGGCCAAGGACTGGATATGTTGCACTCTGTCTGCTGGAAGGTAGGCTTTGCGAGAGATCGTTGACAGGTGTGCTCCTATAAATTGTATGGTCTGAGTAGGAGTCAGATTGGATGTCATCTGATTGACCTGAAGGCCTAGGGTAGCCAGGAGGGAGAGGGTAGCCGAAACGTCCATTTGGAGCTGTTCCTTTGTTTGGGCAACGACCAGCAAATCGTCTATGTGAGGGTAGATGGATATTCGTTGTTGTTGCAATATTGCTGCCACCACAGCCATACATTTTGTAAATACTCTTGGTGCTGTTGGGAGAGCAAAGGGAAGAGCGCGGAATTGATAGGGTCGATCTCCGATAGCAAATCTGAGGAATCTTATGTGATGGTGGTTGATGGTGAGGTGGAAGTAGGCGTCTTGCAGGTCTATCGATGCCATCCAGGCCTGCTCTGGAATCAGTGGTAAAATAGACTGAAGAGTGACCATGCCGAATTTTTTGTGGCGGATGTGAAGATTGAGCTTTCGCAGATCTAATATGGGGTGTAATCCCCCGTCTCTCTTTGGAACCAGGAAGTAGCGGGAGTAGAATCCCGTATGATGGTACTGTGGTGGAACTGATTCTACAGCTCCCTTGTCCAGCAAGGTCACAATTTCCAATTGTAGAGGTGGGGATGGTGGGGTAGTTATGAACCTGTGATGTTTTGGGGTTGAGTTGAACTCTATGGTGTAGCCCCTGTGGATGATCGCCAGGACCCATGAGTCTGATGTTATGGACTTCCACATGGGGTAAAACGGCTGTAGTCTGATGTCTGGATAATGTTGTGGCTGTCCGAGAGGAGTAGGGGAATCAAAGAGACTGTTTTGTGGTCGGTGTCATTTTCTTTGATGTTTGAGGGTGTGCTCTCTGCTGGAAGGGTTGTTTTGCCTGGGGGGGCTTGCGCCTCCAGGGTTTAGCCTGTCATGGGGATCGAGAGTGCTTATAGTAGTTTGGCTTCCAATTTCTCTGTCGTATGGATTGGGATTGTGGTTGGGTAACCCCCAATCTCTTAGCCCTCTTTCTGCTGTCGTCGACATTGGTCAGAATGTTGTCTGTAGTGGCACTGAATAGGCCCTGCCCGTCAAAGGGTAAGTCCTCTATTTTAAACTTTATGTCTGGCTGCAGTGATGAAGACCTGAGCCATGCATGTCGACGTAAGGCAATTGCCGATGCCAGGGTTCTGGAAGAGCATTGGGCTGCGTGGCGTGCCATATTAATTTGCTGCTTGCTGACTCTCGCAAGCTCTTGTAGGGCATGTGAGGCTTGTCTTTGCGCTGTCTCTGGCAGAGAGGGAACCAGGGTGTTGAGTTGTGTAGTCAGGTTAAAGGCGTACGCTGAGAAGTATGCCATATAGTTGCGAATTTTCGTAGTGGCGGTGGTGAGGGAGTAGATTTTTCTCCCAATGGTGTCTAGTTTTTTGCCTTCCCTTTCTGGAGGAACGGGGTGTCTTGTCTGCTTAGATTTGGATGATGAGTGAACTATCATAGAATTCGGTGCAGGGTGGTTGAAGAGGTATTTAGATTCGGGGGCATGAACCTTGTAGAGTGATTCGAACCGTTTTGACGTTGGTGGTACTGAGGCTGGTTTGTCCCAAGCCTCTTTCAGAGTTTCCAGATGGACTGGAAGCATTGGAAAGGAGGAACCTGCAGGCAGGTCAGTGTGCACCAGATCGTAGACTACATCTGAGACTCTAGGCACGTCAGTGGTTAGCTTGATGCTGAGGGAGTTCGCAATGTTGGATAACAAATCCAGGTAGGATTTGGGTCCCTCTGATGGAGACAGGTCAGCCGGTTTAGCAATGTCAGATGCTGGTGAGTGGAGATCTGAGGTTGAGGAATGGGATGAGTCAGACTGCTCTGCCTCAGATTCTTCCTGGGTGTCTACGTTCAGAGGTTTGGTAGTTTGTTCAGATAGTGAGGGCTGTGCCCGTGGTTTGGTTGGACCGATCGAGGTCGATCTAGCTGGTGACAACGGTCTCGGCTCCGTGGTGTAATGAGCAGAGGCTTCACGGTACCAGGGGCGGTCCTCATAGTATGTATGCTCTTGGTGCGGAGGAGTCTCACGATACCGAGGACAGTCTTCTTTGTGTGTTCAGTGTCGGTAGTAAGGCACCTCACGGTGTCGAGAGTCCTCACAGTACCGAGAGTCCTCATGGATGAGATGTTGATAAGAACCCGTGGATGGCAATCTGCGTTATCTTCGGTACCTATGAGGGGATGGTGACCTGGACCTCAATGAAGCGTAGTAGTAATAGAGTTCTCTCTGACTGCTTCAAGACCTCTTAGCTCGGATACGAATGGGCAGTTCTCTCGGAGTCGACGGCTCTCTTTCGAGGGAGGGTGCAGATATTGTCTGTGGAGGTATTGAGACCTCCCGAAACGAGTGTGTGTATAGGATGTTGAGGCGCTGGCTTTTGGTTGAACCCGGGGACTTGGTGCTCAGTATCTGCTCTGGTAAGGATTCGTGAATTGAAGGTGACCGAGAGTGGATACGAACGATCTCAAGGGGCGTAATAGCGGGCGTCGAGGTTGCCTTCGAAGCAGGGGTTGTCGGTACCGAAGCCGCGGAGTTGGTAGCCGGGTGCGGCGTGGGAGGCCGTGCCGAAGAGGTTGGATCCAGTGGCCTATGGCTTGCCTTGGGCCCGTAGCATCCTTAGAGGTTGATTCCACGTGGTGCCGCTTTCTGGAATCGTCTGATTTCTTCGGATGTTTCCCGGACTTAGGCTTACTGGGAACCAAGGCCACGGAAGCTGCTGGTAGAGTCATTCCCTTTTGAGCTAGGGATGATAGCGAAGTCAGAACTCGAAGCGTGGGACATAGCTGGGTGCAGTGATGACTCTAGCAAATGGCTTCTGAGTCTTGCCGCGCTGTTTTTTCTAGCTTGTTTGCCAAGCTGGCTGCAGTGCACGCAAGTATCAATGCGGTACGCCTCGCCGAGGCAGAAAAGACATAGAGAGTGGCCATCGGTCGATGCAGCACAGTGGACAGTGAAGATGGTGAGGAAATCGGAGGATTGCGATGAAAGCGGGAGACTCAGAGCGGTAGGTGTATTCCGGACGGCGGTAAAGAAGAAACTGAGTGGGTAGGCGCCTCCCCCTCATCTAGGCATGCGCAGGTGATGCCTCCTCCCCGGGACGAGAGGAAGGCGCGCTAAAATTAATGCTTCAAGATTGCTTTGAATTCTCCGAGGTCGGGCTCGATCCTGGCAGATAACCCATATGTGTGACTGCACAGAGACCACGAAGAAGATCACTCTGATTGCTTGGAAGGGAAAGAGAGACTTAAAAGGACTGCATTTAACTGAACATGCAGAATTTGCACTCACAATCTATAAAGAAGAGCATCAGGAACTCTTTTTCACATTAGGCCACACCCCATGATGTCACCATTGTTTCATACAGGGCTTTTATTGAAGAAAAAGCCCAGCAGGAATTCTTTTTCATATTAGGCCACAAACCCTGACACTAAGCCAGCCGGAATTGCATTCCTGTGCATTCCTGCTCAAAAAAGCCTTGCTTACATTGATGAAATAATGAACAAACTGGTACCACAAATTCTGACTGTGACAAACAGTGCAATCCTAAACATATATACTGACATTCACTGAGTTTGTTTTTAAAAGATCCTCTTCAGATGCACTCTTAGATGCAACACAAGGGTTACCAACCTCAAGGTAGAGCCTGAAGTTCTTCTGCAATTACAAATGATCTCCAGTTAATTCCCATAGAAGTAGAGTTGCCAACCTCCAGGTGAGATGATAAAGCCTAGAGTTCCACAATAAAAAATGAAATAACAGCAAAAAATGTGGAAAAATAACGAAAGACTCCTGAAAATACAATTCAACAATATATATTCAATGCTGAATTTCCATTGAATATATATTGTTGAATTGTTAAGTATTTTTAGGATTCTTTCGTTATTTTTCCACATTTTTTGCTGTTATTTCAACCTCCAGGTGAGGCCTGAAGATCTCCTAGTTTTACAACTGATTGCCAGATGACAGAGATCAGTTTCCCTGGAGAAAATGCTTGCTTTAGAGGAGGAACTATTCCCTGCTGAGGTCCCTTCCCTCACCAAACCCAGCCCTCCCCAGACTCTGCCCCCCCCCCCCAAACTCGCCAGCTATTTCCCAGCCTGGCAACCCAATCTGAAGGAAATAGCTGCTTTGGAGGATGGACTCTAAAGCATCACATTCCCATCGCGTTCCCTCCTACTGTGAGGAAAAACCCCTTACAGAACATCGTGATCACCACCTTGGTGGCCAGAGCACCTGGAGAAGCTGCTCACACATGTCTGGCCAGAGAGTGTGAGTGAGCCTATCCAGGGGCGAAAGGGACCTATGCAGTACTGGTAGCCAGAACGCTAAGAAGGCACTCAGGAACGGAGGAGATTGCGCCGCCAGGAGCTATCCAAGCGAATGGTTTTGAAGCACTGACCATGGAATCCACCGTGGAGGGCTAACACCACACGCAGCCATCTTCCTACCAGGCCAGACTCCATTCCAGCGAAGCGAACGGCTCACGTACTCGCCAGATGTCACCTGTGATTACAAGCCATCAACCCACCCCAGGTGTGGTTAATCGTCCAACCGCCCTGTCTTTCTCCAACGGAACTCAAGACAAGGACTGATGCCAAGAAGAAGACAGAAGAAGAGGAAGACCATCTTCAGCTTGAAGCAAGTTCCCTTGTGTAAACCGGGTGTTACCTTAGATAACAATTTGGCCCTCTATTGTCATCCTTTGGATAACTCAAGCATACCTCCACCCAATGATTTTCCCCATTCTTCTCTTTGTTATCCCCTTGGAACATCCCCACCCTGGTCCATTTCAACCTGAAAGTCCACTCAGGTATCCAGGATCCAGGTTTGTTCATTGGTCAGGAATGGGCACCCAATTAGGTGACACCAATGAACTTTCTATTGGCTCTCACAGTAGTCCAGCCCTTATAGTCACTGCGAAGCCTCCCCTTTTTGGGAGGCCATGCGTCAGCTGACCACCTTCCTCCTCCCTCATACCTCCCATCCTCTAAGGGCTCAAGGTAGTCCTTATAACCTGTGGACTAGCTACCCACAGGTGTGCTTCTAGCAGTATCCTAATTCCACTGTCTAGATCCATCCCCGATTCTAAGGCCAAGTTTCGGGTCCCCTCTCCCACTTCCTCACTTGTCACCATTGGAACCTTCCTTGAAGACTACGATCGGTAAATATCACCCTGTTCATCTACCCATGTGTTTCTCTATCTATCTATCTATCTATCTATCTATCTATCTATCTATCTATCTATCTATCTATCTATCTATCTATCTATCTATCTATCCATCCATCCATCCATTTTTCTTAGGACTGTATGTATGATTTTATGAGTATTTTATCCTATATGGAAGCCTATATTTTTCTTGAATAAATTGTAATTGTTTTACTTAATTAGAGTCCCTAATATTTTTAAGCATTAATTTCTGGACGTGGAATCCTGTATACACAGGTAAAAGATCCTGATTAAGCCAGGTGCCCACCTGACAATTCGCCAACCTCGTTTTGAGGGCATTTTGGCTTACACTATCTTCCCTAAGTACTGCTCCAATTTCTAGGAGTTCGTGACTCTAATGTCTTCAGTAGGATTTCATTGGCCTAACTTCACGGAGCACTGCAGTCTAAAAGTCTCTACAAGAATTATTTCTGCCAAGTACAAAGGATAAACATATTCTTTTTTCACCAAAGAAGGATTTTTGACATATTTGGCCTGTGTGTATGCAAATATACACGCTTCACTAGATACTTCTTTATCATATCAAACAATGAAAAGCAATTTAATTTGATGATTTTAACATTCCTCAAACCTTTTTTTTGAAGGAGACTGAAATACAGCAACACTATGCTCTCTGATGACATATGGTTATCAGATTTAATAGATAATTAGCAGAAGAATGAATGTTTATACTTTAAAACTTCACTGAGAAATAAAAATATCTAAAGAAAATGAAGTGTTATGGGACACATATAAAATAAAGGTAAGAAGCTATGTGATATAACTATGAATTTAGAAAGTAACATTTCACAAACACTACTAAATGGGACATTCCATTTCCTTACTGGCCTTCCAATCTGAACAATCAAACTCTTAACCATACTTAACTGGTAGACAGCCAGTTTGCTATAGTTAAGAGCAGAGGACTCTAATCTGGAGAACTGGGTCTGATTCTCCACTCCTCCACATGTAGGTGACCTTGGATCAATCAATGTTCTTGCTGATCTCTCCTCAGTCCCATCTATCTCACAGGGTGTCTGCTGTGGGGAGAGGAAGGGAAGGAGATTGTAAACCGCTCTGAGAGTCAGAATCCCATCTCTTCTCTTTTCATTTATGAAGCTGAATATGAACTACCTGTGTCTGAGGAGAAACTGCTGATTCTCTGTCTTGCTAAAGATAGTAATTTGAAACATTTCTCATTAATGTGGTACAGCAAGATTTTGATCTGACTTTGGTATGCCTATAGCACCCACTAAAATGAGCATCAATCTTTCCAAAGAAAAGTTCCTCCCTGAGATCAAACATACCTATTATTTCTACAATTAAACTCTTTGTGTTAAGAAAGGAAGACAATTGTTTAATGTTACCAATACAGTAAAGAGCAAGGATTGTGCCAACATGTCCAGAAGCCACCAGATGACCATCCCCTGATCTAGGTGTTTGCTCAAAGACTATCTTAAATGGCATCCTGCTTGGTAACACACAGTTGCGTTAATCTGTGACAACAGGATATTCACATGTCAACAAGACAAATGCCTAATGGGGAATCCTACTACCAAGGAATAAAGTGCACCATTCAAACTGCCAATAAAAAAGAAATTTAGAAAAGATTGAAAGTTTGATTCTGGCATCTTCATTCCCATTGAGATTGAAGTCCAACTAAACAATAACTTCAGGGATTTCTTACAGCACCTCTTTCCAAGACCAAAATGTACCTTTACGTCTCTTTCTTGTGCTGAGCAGATTTGATAAAAATAATAATAAAAAAAAAAGAATTATGGTCATGTAGTTTTTGAGACCACATCTTCCTTTAAAATGTTTGAATGCTGAGAAAGGGTAGTAGATGAGGAAAAAACCTCTCTCCAACACACTTTCATTTTACTTAGAAATCTTTACAATTCAGTGCAATTTAGGTATGCTTGTACAAACATGGATTATACTACAACAGAAACGAAGTTAGCTATCTCAAGAGAATTTGTATCTTTGCTGTGTGTAAGTAAGCAGATTAATTCCTAGATCAGGCATTACCTAATGCATTTTTCAATTCAATTTCTTTATTCTTTTCCTTTCTGCACACCAGATCAGGGAAGTGGGATTATTTCATTAGTATACCCAACAGTTTGCAAAATTCTCTCTGCAGTCATCCCCTCCCCCCAAAAGCCAACCCTTAGACTTTTAACACAAAGCTAAAATTGGAAAGTGTGTAGTGGCAAAAGACCTAAACCCTCAACACCTTACGGGAAAATAAAACCAGCAGTAGAGGGCAGCTGCAAACATTCTTAACCCTAAATTACCAGTGGTCTGAAATTCTTACACGTTTCATACACTAATATACAATGGCACATCCCGCCTGGGGTAAGCTCAGTTACCGTATGAATTTTACAGGAGATTATTTATTCATTATCATTTATGCCAGTTTTATAGAAAACCTCTGGAAGCAGTATATCAGTCAGCTTATTATTATAGCTGTACTAGCATGCTAGCATATTTTAAACTAAGGGTCTGTCAACATATAACAGGCACACTGGATTTCTTGTACAAGATCAGATCACTGGCTCATCAAGTCTAGCCTCCTGGCCTTGGGAGTGGCCCATATCAAAAGATTCCGACAACACTAGAAATTCCTAGTGACCACCTATCAAGGATCCACCAAGCCCTACCTTGTCCCAAATAAATCAACTGAGCAAAATTACTCATAAAAGTGGATGTTAATGTCTGGTGCTCGACTATCTACATCAGAACTGACTGTGTGTCACCAGTATACTACTTGTCACTTATTTTATGTCTATTTATCAACTAATAGTTTTTGGATTATCAGGTGAAATAAATTTGCACACTTCCAAAAAGTTAAGAATCTAATTCACAGGGAATCTATCACACATTTATGTCACCCTTCCTCCAAAGTCCTTCATTTGGCGACTGAAGGCTTCCCAATCCCCAGGTCCCAGTGGGGGATCCCCCGCTTTTACAAGCTTCTCCCTGCCCCCAGCCAGCTGGCCAGTGGGGGAAGCCCCGCCCCCACAGTCACCATGTAGTTTTAGAGCTCCTGCAAGTCCGTTTTTAAAATATGTGCCTTTAAGGCCGAGCAGGAAGCAGGAAACAGGAAGGGCTTTGGAGAACTGCTCCTCCCTTTGTTTTGCTTTCGTTTTCAGATCAAGTAAAGTTCTGCAGGAACAAGACTCAGTAAGTATTTGTGTGTGAGAGAGAGGGAGGGGGCAGGGGATTCCCTGGTTTGGAGGCCCTCCCCCTGCTTTAGAAAGCGTGTGGGGGAGGGAAATGTCTACTGGGCACTCTATTATTCCCTATGGAGAACGATTCCCATAGGGAATAATGGGGAATTGATCCACGGGTATTGGGGGCTCTGGGGGGGCTATGTTTTGAGGTAGAGACACCAGATTTTTAGTATAGCATTTAGTGCCTCTCCCCAAAATACCCCCCAAGTTTCAAAATGATTGGACCAGGGGATCCAATTCTATGAGCCCCAAAAGATGGTGCCCCTATCCTTCATTATTTCCTATGGAAGAAAGGCATTTAAAAAGGTGTGCTGTCCCTTTAAATGTGATGGCCAGAACTCCCTTGGAATTCAATTATGCTTGTCACACCCTTGTTCCTGGCTCCACCCCAAAGTCTCCTGGCTCCGCCCCCAAAGTCCCCAGATATTTCTTGAATTGGACTTGGCAACCCTAGGAGATTGCAATAACCTTTGTAGGTTAGGCTGACAGAATCTGACTATCTCAAAGTCATCCAACAAGATCCATATTTGAGTAATGATTTGACCCTGAATCTCTCAAGTACCAAACACAAAAAAAATACAACATTGGCCCTTCAGTAATTTCTGGATTCCACAATGGAATACAGAACATATATGAGTCACTAATATAATTTTAGACCCAAGACAAAAGTGCTCTTAAAAAATAAGCAAAACATGTCAGTCTTATAGAGCATCTAATTTAAAATATGTATTCTTTCTGATTTTCAGCTATACATGTTTAGCTTTAGTGTCTAGTAAGTCATATTTCTAGAAGGAAAACTATAATGATTTCACCACAAAATGCAATCTTCTAGCTTTGAAGAAAAGGTGAAAGGAAATGCCATCTTGAATTTTCTTCATCATTACATGTAGTAGAGGAAGCCAGACCATCTGTATGGCCTGCACAGGATCTGCCCAGGTGATTAATCAAAGTATAATATTTAGTCTGCTCTTAAAACTTCAGTAGAATAATCTACGGATTAAATTGATTAACATTTGCAACCATAATAACCAGACATTATTAGTTACTCATTAGCTTATCTGGCTTCCTTTAGCTAGAGTGTTGTTATTAGTATATATCACCAACATTGGCCATCGGATCAAATGTCATAAAAGCTAGGGACAACTGCTATGAAAAGAACCATGCTTTCTTAATATTATTTAATTGATTTAAAAATACACAATCCTGACATAATGCATTTATAATTGCTTCTTAATACTTTGTCATGCACTAAAGGTGTAATTCAAACAAGAGACCCACTAATGTAAAACAGAAGGCTTGAAATCCCATAGAAGATTATAGCTTAGTCTGATGTCACTATAGCAGTTTTCCCCAAGACTTCTTCCCTTGGGAAATTTTTATCACATCAGTTCTTTTCCTTGTCTGTCAAAGAAACCCTGTATATCTGTCAAAGAACTTCTGACCATATATTCAAAATAATTATGGAATATATTTCAGGGCTTTGAAGGAGCAATCCTAAGCAAGTGTAATCAAAAGTAAATCGTATTTTATTCAATGGGGCTTACTCCCAGGTAAGTGTTCTTAGAATTGCAGGAACTGTCAATCTATACAGAGTGCTGGTCACAGGTCTATGGGGACTCTTGGTAGGCAAAGAGAGAGTGCACCTTGCATACAAATTCAACAGTTCCCTGTGGGTTAAATCCAAGAGCAAATTTCTCCTAATGGAAGGTGCAGGTGATTTTTGCCTTGCCTGTCTCCCACAGCAAGCCCAGTCTCCAATTCAGCCCTCATGCTGCTACTTAATGTTCCCTGTATTATACTGAAGCAGCATTTCAGGAAGTGAGGAAGGAGACAAAAACATCCTGTTCTACCAACAGAAATTCATCCTATAAGGCAGGGGTTGGGAACCTTTTTTCTGCCAAGGGCCATATGGATATTTATAACATCATTTGCGGGCCATAAAAAAATTATCAACTTAAAAAACAGTGCTCTGCTGAGGGAGAATGTTTCAGGCCAGCAAAATTAATGCAAATAATTGTTTTTCTATTTGAAATCATGTGGGGAGAGCCTAATCTGGTGCACGCACACACCCGGCCCACCGCCCTAGGCAAATGCCTAGGTCCAGGGCTTTTTTGTAGAAAAAGCTCAGCAGGAACTCAGTAGCATATTAGACCACATCCCCTAATATTAGCATATTAGGTCACACACTCATTAGCATATTAGGCCACATCATCTGGGATAAGTGCAAATTGAACTGTGACAGTAACTTTTCCAAGCCCTGTAGCAATTCTGGCCAGCCAGCCAGGTCCCAGGAAGGCTGTCACATAATACAACTGGGCCCTGTGATCCCTGCCTGGCCCCGGGGAGGCTGCTGCACAGCACAGCTGGACCCCACCATCCTCGCTGGTCAGCCAGGCCCCAGGGAGTCTGCCACTTGGCTCGAATCAGTCCAGCAATCCCTGAGGGCCGCACCAAGTAACCTCAAGGGCCATATACGGCCCTCAGGAAGGAGGTTCCCCACCCCTGCTATAAGGGAAAGTTACCACTGGATCCAGCCTATGAGTCTTAATTGCATGGGACAAATTAGTAAAGATGAAAAGTCTAACATTAACAATTGTTTGCCTCAGGGCTGGGTTAAGTCACATAGAGGTATTAAGAGATGTCAAGTTTAAGCAGCTCCATAATATCACCAAAATGTTATTATCCCAACAATGAAATTTAGTAAAACAAAAAAATTGTATAGATGTCCCTCACAATTTTAAGTCTCCAACTGTAGCTTACTTAGCTTGTGCATAAATCCTTTTCTGGTTTGTCTGCTACTACAAGGAAACCTAATAAACTTTTGACGGGTCCACATTTCTCTAGAAATCAGTCTGGAAACCACTTCATTTGATGATGGCTAGCAAAGTAAATATTCTTCATTTGGAGACAGGAGTTTGGTTGAAAGCTCATTGTTTATTCCACTTTCACTAGAAATGCTGCAAAGAATCCACTTTCCCTGACATGATGAAGCTGTACAATCTCATCCAACAAATGATCTTGCTGTGACCCTTGTACTAACTTTGCTATTAAGTAAAAACAGGCACATTTTCAAATATTGATTTCAACTAATGTCTGATCCTAACAGGCATGATCTTATCAGCACTCCACTATAATAGAAGGAGTGTCAGAGTTAAACAGAATAGCTTTAGATAAGATCACAATCTTCCTCGCAATGATGTGATGGCATCAAAGAGTTCGTATAGTATTCAGGGTAATTATCATTAATAGATATTGGCAAACAAGGGAGAGCAGCTGCTACCAGGACATAAACAAATTTCACTAGGACAAAATAAAACAACTTTTATCTGAATTGTGGTACTAAAGTACAAGTTATTTACCTTAGGAGAGAGTCAACAGACTCATTCCTCAAATTTTAAAATACCGGATACATGGTTACCGGGGAAGCGGGGGACGGGACTCTGAAGGAACACTGTTGGTTAGTTTGTGTTCTAATATTCCTTCCGCTGAATGCTGGGGACATTTGATTCTTTGACACTGACTGACACCATACTGAAGTTTCCCTTTTGTGAAGCTTACATTGCAACCTTGCTTATGTGCTAGATGGGGTGAGTGTTGTATATTCAACCTCTCATAAAGGCCCTAGAGACCACCTATCAAGGATTCACCAAGCCCTACCCTGTCCCAAATAAACTCAACAGGGAAGGACTGTTATAGGTAAGATAGATAGGCAATGTCAGAAAGATAGGTAGGGAAGCTAGAATAAATGCCAATGTAGTGTACTAGTTAAGAGAGTCAGACTAAGATCAGGGAAACCCATATTAGAATCCTTAATGGGATTCTATGCTATGAAACCTGGATCAGGGACCTTGGGTCAACCACAATCTCCCAGCCTAACTTACAATAAAGGGTGTTGTAAGGATAAAATGGGGGCAGAAGAGAATGTCATAAGCTGCTTGAGTCCCTCTTAAGAAAAAGAAGTATAAATGAAGTAAATAAATTAAATTACCGGTAAATTAATAGGGGTAACTGAAATTATCATATAGTTTTAGTGTCATTTTTGCATATAACATATTGCTTCCATTTAATGATGATTTGCTTTTGCTGTTTTGCTGATGCTGCTCCTCTAAGTTAAAGAAAGTAGTGATGACATTATTTCACATTCCTCTCCTATATTTTATCTGTTTATGAACTAGCCAGATACCAATTGAAAAGTTGTGTTTAGCCGAAGCTGGAGTTTACAAAAGCCTATAGTCTGCCCATTCATGGCCTGCTCCATTTCTTTGGCTTCAGGCTATGGGCTCCTCCAAACTTTGTGGCTAGCAAGCTCACATGCTCCAAAACTCCTTAAACTTTGTAAGCTCCACAGGGACAGACCTGAATGCTTTTTTGGCAGAGGCCACAGTCCTCTTCCAGGCACTTCTGCCTGAAAGTATACAAAGCTGGGGAGCTGTTTTTATAGAATAAAAGAATCAAAGAGTTGGAAGGGGCCATACAGGCCATCTACTCCAACCTCCTGCTCAATGCAGGATCAGCCGATAGCATCCCCGTTTGTCCAGCTACTGCTTAAAGACTGCCAGTGAGGGGAAGCTCACCTCCTGAGGTAGCTGATTCCATTGTTGAACAGTTCTTTCTGTAAAAAAGTTTTTCCTAATATCCAGCCAGTACCTTCCTGCCCTCATTTTAAACCCACTATTGTGAGTCCTATCTTCTGCTGCCAACAGAAACCGCTCCCTACCTTTCTCTAAGTGACAGCCCTTCAAATACTTAAAGAGAGCAGTCATGCTCCCCCTCTTCTCCAGACTGAACATTCCCAAGTCCTTCAGCCTTTCCTCATAGGACTTGATTTCCAGGCCCCTAATCATCCTCGTTACTCTCCTCTGCATCCACTTCTGTCTACATCCTTTTTGAAGTGAGGCCTCCAGAACTGCACACAGTATTCCAGGTTCAGCCCGGCGGGAAGAAAAACGCCTCAGGGTTTTAGACTGAGGACAGTTGGAGTTTGAGTACTGAACTGTTAGGAGTGAAGACTGTGTACTTAGCCTGATCAGTTGTGGTATGAATCAACTGGACAAGAAGCTATAAGATGATGGACAAAGGCTCTGCAAGCTCTCAAGAAAGTTCTTTGAGCACTCTTGGGTGCATATCATCTGGGCCGGGTGATTTGTGCTTCTTAACTACCTCTCTGTCCATATCAACCACCAGCCCAGATGCTGTGCCTTGCCTACTACCATCTCCAGATAAGCCTGTTCTCTTCTTCAGGGGGAAAACATCATTTTTTAAAAAATTGGTTGTCTATTTTTTATCTTCTCCAAAAGTCAATAGTTTGTGTGAAAACCAGGACTGAGGACTATTCAGTTTAGTCCCAATTATCAGCTGACCCAAGTACTGTACTTTCGCAAGACTATGACTTGATCTGTAGTTCAGCAGAAGCTTCCAAGGATGGCAGAAGAATCTTGCATCCCCCTCAGTTTTCATGAGCTTAAAAAAGACTCCTGAATCTCTACATCATTAAAAAAAAATACAATCATGCTCTTAAAGCTAGTGAATTCCTTTCTGATTTTACAGGCTTCTGATGAAAAGCTGTGACAATATACCTGAGGTGTGTAGGCAATATTTGGTTTGAATGGATGGTGCATTACTTTTGACTGGTATAACTAAATGCCTTGATTTATAAATTCCAAATCCCATCTAGCTATGGTTCTGTCCAGCAATTTTAAAATTCCACTCTTGGTTCTTCTCTGACCTGCCTGTGGCTCCCTATAACTATACAAGAGAACAAGTAAATTAATGCTACTTCCAGCAATTGTTACACAAATTTCAATTTTTTTAAAAAAACCCTGAACTATCAATACAATGGAAAAAGCTATTAAACCTCCCTTCCTGAAACTGGCATGGAAAAACCTTGCCTCTAATTAAAAAAACTTGCATACTTGAGAGTTATTTAGTAGAGCACTCTACAAGAGGGAAATTTTACTGACTACCTTCCTTTTCCTTTCTGTTATCTTAATATTACGGGTGCTAGGTAACCATTCTTTGCTAACCTGATTGCTTGTTAATAAGAACATAAGAGAAGCCATGTTAGATCAGGCCAATGGCCCATCCAGTCCAACATTCTGTGTCACACAGCAGCCAAATATATATATATATATATATATATATATATATATATATACACACACACACACACACACACACACACACACATACTGTGGCTAATAGCCACTGATGGACCTGTGCTCCATATTTTTATCTAACCTCCTCTTGAAGGTGGCTATGCTTGCGGCTGCCACCACCTCCTGTGGCAGTGAATTCCACATGTTAATCACCCTTTGGGTGAAGAAGTACTTCCTTTTATCCGTTTTAACCTTTCCATATAGGTGATTTTCAATATCTAATAGAGCATCAGCTGCTTTTCAGCTTCTTCCAAAGATTCTGCATGTTTTCAATGTACATTACTTGTAGATTTGTAAATAAAATAATAAAAGAAACCATATGTATCCACTGCACCAAAGAAAACTAAATTCTGGAGTACTCCCCCCTCCAGACTTCTATCTGGGAAGTGGTAATCACTTTCAGGTGCCCCTACCATCTGAATCTAGACAGGTGGCAACCTGAGAACGGACCTTCTCAGTCTTAGCACTGAACCTTAGGAACTCCTTTCCCAGGGAGATTCATCTGCCTCCCCCTATCATTGTCTTCTGACAGCAAGTGAAAACTTTTTTTTTACTTTGTTTGACATAGCCCCAGTGAACTCTTATCAGTTCTCCTTCCTGGTCAAGTTTGCTGGAAGTCTATAAGTTTTTATTGTACTGTTAATTTATACATTTTAAAAGCTGTTTTAAATTTTTACAACCTTGGGGACCTGACTTGGATGGAAAGGTGGCATATAAATGTTTCAAAAATAAACAAAAGAATTATTGAATCTGCATTCTATTTAGGTCAGAACCAGCTAAAGGCTAGAACCACAGCAATGTGAATTAGGACTGAAAACAAATATGCAGACATTGTAATTATGGGAACACAGATGTTACACAACCTTCAAAAGAGTGAAGTTTCCCAACTATCTCTAGTCCCATCCTAAATTCATTACAATATTTTAATCTGGAAGTTGCCAAGATATGAATGATGGTGGCTAGGTAGAGTGGCTGTCAGTTGAAGCTGGAAAAAGTTATGCCCTGCCATGGATGCTACCCAAGTAACTCCCTAGAGCACCCCAAAAATCCAACCTTTCTTTCTGAGGAAATCTAATCTTAACCAGAACAGGCATTTGCTCAGACAACCAGTCCACTGGATCAACTACCATAATACATTTAGTCTTAGCTAGGCTAAAGTACTAGTAATCATTATGCTCTCTCCCATTCAATATAGAGAATTTTGACCACCAACAATGAGAATTTTGACCACCACTCCTGGTTCAGATGCATTAGAGAATTGGATGTTTTCTGACCACTTATGGCATCCAACTCAGAATGTTGGGATAATCTACCCTAGGAACTTCATATAAACTTCATATAAACACTAAGTAATATGACAGTGGGATTCCCCTTGCAAGTAACCATAGGACAAATCCCACAAGAAAAAAGATAGCCGTCTCCCAGTGCTACTCTCTTAGAACTTCTGGACAGGTAGGGCTGTTACCACTAAAAGGAAGTGCCCCACACCCAAATCTGCTATAAAACCTAAGAATGTGTTAGTTTTTCTGACAGATTCCACCAGAGGTCGTTTTGTAGAAAAAACTGCATATCTCATTTGAATATGCCCTGGGATCTGTGCGCAACGGGGAGAAAACTCGCCACTGCAAGCAGACCTTGGCTGGAGGTTCAGGAGCTGTGTTCCTATGAGCTCCTGCTAAATTCAAGCCCTAGATACCACTATCTGATAATTTCACTTATCTGAGCCCATTCACGCAGGGTTGCCGTCTTCCAGGTGACTATGAAACAAAGACACTGCCCCCGTGAAGGACGTCCTGAAACTAGATTTGGTAATTCAACCACACTGAGAAAATTTAGAACACAAACATGCTAGTATTCATTCTTATAGTAAAGACAGTTAAATGACAGTTAAATTAACAATCCATGGAACATTCAAACGGTGTAATAGATAATATGTCAGAAATATATCAGAATGTTCTTAATAGTAATATACAAATTCATTCATGCTTTTCCTGTTTTCACAAGACAGATCCTGTGCCAGCTACTGAACAATAGGATTCCACTATGGACAAGATTCAAACTTCAGGCATACAGCCACACAGCTAATGAGTATTTCTGGAATATCTAGGACCCATTTTCGCAAGAAGCTTTATCCAAGCTATATTCTTTACAAAAAGACTTCTAATTGCTCCTACCCTCTTCATGAAATGTTTGTTTCCCCAAACTCCTAGAATTTGTTTTCTTTCAGCAGTGGGATGAGCTTGGGATTGCTATATGAGGTAAAGAGGGATTTAAGCCTTACCCTCCCCCAAACACACCATATTTAGGGCTACCATCCTGCAAATGTGGTATGGATTTCTCTTGGAATGACAAATTTGCTATGGCTGTTGCCTCTTCCTGGGCCAGGCTGAACTGCTAGGCTGCTGGGAACAATTAGCCCACTTTAGGAGAAGCTACAAACACTGAGCATGCTCCATTAACTGAGTATAGCTGGGAGAGGGGGATTAATTGCCACACCACCTATTGGCAAATGCAGGCATGCCTAATCCCTGTATGTTGCAACAACTACAAAACACGCCTTATGAAAAAAAAAAACCACTTTATGAAGCAGCAAAACTCTACAGAAATTAATTCAAATAAAAATTTGCTAAACATGTGGTTATGAACTTATTATGTGATACTTGGCACAGAAAATATGGATGCCCTTGAACAAAAATTATCTATCAACCATTGGTAAGGACAGTGAATGCTATTTAGAGTGGACCTCATCATGCTAACAAGATCATCAAGAATGATAATTAATAAAAGCAAGCATTTGTTATGGCTACTCCAATATTCATTCCTCCACTAAAAACCAAACCAAACATTCATACATATCTGCATCAGTTTTACTTATCATTTGATGTGTGATTAATTCTAGAGCCCTGAAATCTTTTCTGATAATCACTGTGGATGAATGTATTGCTGTTATCAACTGTATGTGGAGCACTGAATGCCACCAGCTGTTAACACAAGAAAACAGTGCAGAGCCTTCTGCATACTTAGTATCTTGTCTAAATATAATGCATTCATTTACTTTATCTCTACCTAACTTGTTTCCATTATCAAGTTCAAATGCCATGAAAGATAAAGATTTCTATATATACAGTATCACACAATCTCACTGCACTCAAGTCGTAAGGATGCTTAAACATCTTGGAAAGCTCATTCTACTGATAATTACACTTAAAAGAATATTAAGGTAAATATATGCACAGGGAACGACAGGGCTTGAAATGAAGCAACACGCAGGGCTAATGGACACAATTTAACTTCTAGTTGCTGCCACTTTAGTAGGATGCTCCCCACTATAAACATATTCAGCTATTCCCACCACTGTATTTCAGCAGCAATGAATAATATGGAGGTGTGCAAATACTTACCTACTTAAGGCCGAACAGGCATTGGATCATCTAACCTAAAATTTCAGCTTGCGTGGGGTGAGGGGAGATTTTTGCCAATTTCTACTTCCTGCTGCAGGCCTCCCATTTTCTCCCAACTATTGTTAGGTATCCCTCACTGCCAGGGGCATTTTGGACTGCATGGGGGGGGAGCAGATGAAAAAGCCTTCAAACTGAGGAAATTGTAGGTAAAAGTAAAGCCATAGGGTAATGGGGGAGTCCCCCAAACTCGTAGAATTTGCTTTCTTTCAGCAGTGGGATGTATAGTGAGATGGGGTCGCTGTATGATTTAAAGAGGGATTTAAGCCTTACCCTCCCCCAAACACAGTATTATTTAGGGATTTCTCTTGGAATGACAACTGATCAACAGACAGCAGAGATTAGTTCTCTTGAAGATAATTCAAAAATAGAAAAGAAATACCATGTATATAATATATAATAAAGTTATTCAAGAAAACAAAGTTAACTGCTTGCATTTTTTCTATAGTAGTAAACATATTCATATTTCAAATATTATTACATAATTACCATCAGGGCTTCTTTTGTAGCAGAGCCCTGTAAGCTCTTGGAAGATTGGCTACATCAGGAGGGTGTAGCTTAATATGCAAATGAGTTCCTGCTACAAGAAAGCCCTGATAATCATACAAATTCAACAATAGTGAAATGTTTACAAAACTTAGAACACTATACACTAAATTATTTATTTATTTATTGGTTTAATTTTCTATCCCGCCCTCTCCACAAGCGGACTCAGGGCGGCTAACAGTCAATCAAAACACAATTTAAAATTACAATTTAAGACAATAAAAATTAACAATTAAAATACATTTCATGGTGCTACTCAAAGTTCAGTATAGGAGGGATCATAACTTTCTTCTGACAGTGATCTTGTGGTGGATATAATGCCTCATAAATGATGTCGCTCAGCAGTTAAGAGTGGTAGACCTCTCCTGTTCAGTTTTACAGGCCCTGCAGAATTGGGAGAGATCTCGCAGGGCCCTTATGACTTCTGGGAAGGCATTCCACATTGTTGGTGCCGCCACTGAGAAGGCCCTAGCTCATGTGGAGCACAGTCTGGTCTCCCTTGGTTGGGGGATAGATAACAGATTTTGTGTTCCTGAGCTCAGTGCTCTCTGGGGAATATATGGAGAAAGGCGGTCCCGCAAATAACACTTCTACTTGGAAACATTCCTTTTATAGAGGGACGCAAACAAGGTTCAAAAGAGCAACCAAAATTGTTCATTCAAGATTAAACATTTCTTGCAGTACAAAATTCTCAGAGTGACCAACATGCATATTTATGTACCACCTTCAGGACCTTTCTAAGCCAGAGTCAACAACCATAACCCTATTCCCACTGTCTGCCTCACTGGTACTGATATGGTACCTGTGTGTTCGCATGAACAAGGCAAATAGCAGTTCTGTGGGGCCATTTTCGGTGGAATAATGGCATGGGGAGAAGACATGATCCCGCCTTCCTTAGTGCTGCCTACCCAAACTGCATAAGCTATTTAAAGGGGGGAAATGCCGGAAATCACGTAATTTCCAGTTTCATGTCTAGTCTGATTCTAAAATGTGACTGAAATGCATACTAGCACTTAAATGTTTTGGTGCATCTTTCATAGGATATTAGTTTGCATATTGCATAAAATTAAATCAATTGTACTATGCTCCTGGTGGGCAAGTAATTTTACATGTCTTCCATGTAAAAATGATTGGGTAGTTAGTTAATTGGTTAATAGGTTTAATGGCCATTTTTCTATCTAATAAGACGCAAAGTGGCCTACAATAAACCAATTACAATAAAATAAATATAATTTAAATATACCAAAAAAATAGATGACAAGAATAAACTGTATCTTGGGACCAGTTTGGAATCCAATGGCTCATTTATCCAAAGACACAAGGCATGAGCCAAGGGTCAAGAGCCCTTTGGCTCTTCCCTCTTAATCATACCCAGAATATATACCTGAGACAGGAAGAACAAATAAAAGCACAGCTAAACTGCTGCTGTGGGAAGCACTGATGTTCCCAATCTACACTCTCTGTTGAGCTATTTTGCCCTTCTGTGGCCTTTCTTTGTGGAAAACATTATTATGATGCCTCTATTCTTGTTGATTCCAACACTTCTTTTCCATAGTATAAATTGTATTCACCTGTAACTTTGCAACTTTAGCAGGACTAATAGTGAAATCCTATAGAGATATAACTCCAGTCTGAGCCCACTGACTTCAATAGACTTACTCTAGTCTAAGTCTGAAGTCAGTAATTCTGCACAGGACTGAACTGCAAATAAATTTAATTACTACAATTAAGCTGGTAGTTGTGGACTCAACCCCACTTTGTCAAGATGACATAGTGGGTTCTAATCCATAACAAGTCTAAACCACAATAAATCTGATTCTTTTAGGTACCACAACACCCACAAATACACATGCTGGAATACTGCAGTTCTAGTAAACATAAAAATATGGTAGCTGTTTCTTAAACTGTGAGACACTTGCAAATGATGTGATTGTTTTCATATTGACTGTTTGAACTGTGCTGGTTTAATGGATAAAGGCAGATATTCATTTAATGAAATCTGTTAATCTGTTGACATCCCTGTTCAAAACAAGTGGATTTTTGTGTGCATTTCAATGGATCATTGCCCTGTAGTTTGCTCTACGGAAACTAAAGTGTCTTCAACTTCCATTCAGGATCTGGGAGACTTAAGTAAGCTTACAGTTCTGTGGGCAGTGGTCTGAAGCTCTTTAGGGACACATGCTGTTTTTGCTTGATGGATTAAGAATATTTATCTGAGGCCCCATTCAGACACAAATGCCATTTTGTGACATGGTTTAGGAATGATAACATGAATTGTCAGTACAGATCTCTTCTAACACTCAACAAGTACTAAATACTAGATGAATCAAAGAACGCTAGGAATGTTAAGAAGTCACAACTTTGCAGAGATGCCTAGCAATGTGCAAAGGTCAAGGTGAAAAACGTGGACATAGTTTTCATTATTTCCTGTGGAACAACTTAAACAATGGAAAGAAACATTTTTAACCTTACCCACATTCATCAGTTAGTGTATAGTCATTTACTGTGTGTGTGATACCCCATTGTTGCTCTTTCACGCATTAAGGAGATTTCTTGCAGCAAAAAACATTGCCACAGCATGAGCGGGGAGGTTGTCTGTGATGCCAGCAGCCTCCTCACAAATGTTTCAATGTCCAACATGCACCCGTGATGTACTCCTTTTTTCAGATGCCTAATCAGAGCACAGGTACCTGATAGTGGATGATTGACTAAAGGAATCAAGATTGAACTTATTCCCTGAGGCAGGCTGTTCCACCAGATCAAAGAGCACACATTTGGCATCCTGAAAATGCAATCCAACTGCTCCCACCTCTCAGATCTCAGGCAACAGTGCTTATAAATCAGGACAATGCTTCTTAAAAGGTTGTTCTTGAGGCAATGCCAAAACAAAACAGAAGAAAAGTTTTCAAGTGGCATCCAACTATATTTTAAAATAGTTTTATTCTCCAGCAATCCCTGGACCCTTTTTAAAATAAAGCATCTAGTGGGAAACTGAGAATGTATCTCGTGGGAAACACGAGGATGCAGTTTCCTAAGAATAATGTATAACTGAAGATGGAAATATGTTGTTTAAGGAAACCATACAAAGGGTTCTTTCCAACACAATTCACATATGGTTGCACTGACTACGTGACTTCCAAATACTCCATCACTCTGATACTTGATCCTAGGAATCATGGACTTGCCATTTCCAGTATCATAGCGTATCCCAAGCGCACCCAAGGCTAATTTTGCCTATTAGACAGCTCATTCCATGTCTTTGTGTTATGAAGTTTATTGTCGTGACCGTGGAAACATTCAGTTATAGAAACAGTGATTACCAGGAATCTGCAGAAGCAAAAGCTCTTCAATGAATGGGGGAAAATGCTCTGTAAAAGAGAATGGGTTGCTGAGATATCAAACTGAAGCAGATTGCACATACATGTCTTGCAGAACGCTGTTGGATAAGGTTAGAGCTGAGCCAAAACTATTTCTGTTGCCTCAGATCTCTTTTTGTAATTTTCAGTGGTTTTCAGTACTTACTGCAAACACCGTTTCAATGCTGTTCTTTTCTGTGTCATTTATCTTTTTTTCTTTGCTTTCGCAATCCTTGGTCTAATTTGCACACATTGCTAATCTTATAGATATTATAGCAAAACCATCTTAAGGACGACTCACCCCTTTGGCTGAGCTGCATGTCACTCAATAGGAGATACATTCATGGCATTAGATGCAACCTGAAGAAATCAATAGTAACAAATTTCTGATAGCACAAGGGGGGGGGGGGGTGATACAGAAGACCAGGAAAACACTACCCTAGAACTTACACCCAGTTTTTTTATTTTATATTCTTACCCACATCTGTGTCTTTACTATCCCGTTTCTGTTTATAAACTGTAAGGACTAAAGGGTGGTCAACAGTGCAGCTTTTGTTATTCTACCCCTAGGTACACACTATGGGAAGTTATGTCAATAAGGAAATCAGGAAGGGAAAGGTGAGATTGATATGTTGGTCACTGTATGTTATGTTCCTAGTCACTGGTCCACAAAATTGTGTAATAGGCAAAAATGTGGTCCCCTTTTCTCATTGGAGACGTAAAAACAGCTTGAATCACAAGGAAGTGATGTTATGTAAGGTTATTAAGTCCAATTACAAGGAGAATGATGTTCTACTTCCCACAAGTAGTCATGATTTCCGTAGTTGTGATGAAGAATGGATTGGACCTCCAGATCTTGTCTTACTGCGTGTAGGAACAAGAGCAGATGTGCAGGAATTGTATTGTTTCTCCCATGCTGATGAAGGAAGACCCTTGGTGCCATTACATTGCACATATGTCCCAAAAGGCCCACGCAAATTGCCAGCAAAAGAGTTAGAAGTAACCTCAAGTGTTACTCCAGTCTCTACAAGTTTTCCAGAGAACATGGGGCCATACTGCAACGTAGCTATTGTGTCGACCGCAGTATGGAAAGCAGGGGATCCCTTTAAACTAAAAGTCACAATTGGCTCTAGGAAGATTCAAAAGGTAGCCTTTGCCATAAGCTCACCTTCAGGAAGGGCATACCAATTTAATGTGACAATGTGGAAGGATCAGAACTGAATAGTCTCCAAGAGTGAGCTCAAGGAGAAGGGCTCTCCCGATTGGTTTATGATATTAGACAATCAGTGCAAAGCGAAACATTTGGCTGCTATGAAATTCACCAAGCTAGGGACTTTCAGCACGGAACTCCTCTTTGAGGAAGGAGACTATACCTTGACTATTGGAACATCCAATCTCACGCAGCTACAATTTAACCCATTGATAACCAGTGATGAGACCCTACTCGAAACCAATTCCCATGTAATTGGCTCACACGTTGTGAAAAGAGATATAAGAGAGCAGGTTCTAATCCAACCTCAAATGCTTTTAAAAGAAATACGTGTCAGTCTTACCGGACTAAACACCACAGAGCGGTTACCTCAGTGTGCTTCCTATTTGGAACCCAGCAAGAAAGGTTGGACAGCTTGGTTACAGCTGTGAGCAGGAAAAACCCACCACAGATCTAAGCGGTCTGTAGGAGACTGGCTTGCACCAGTCGCTGGGGGAGTGGCCGTGTTAGACTCTATGAATATTGAGATCCTAGCCAACAAATTTGCTTATGCCACCTCCTATACGTCACAGCTGGGCAAGCCCATTAATGATTCATTCCACACTATATCTGAGGTCCAGCATTCCATCAATTCAATCTTGGTAAATTGGGAAAGACAAATTGAAAGAGACTTTGCTCTGTTACTGAGAGGCACTCAATCTCTACAAGGCAATATATCAATGGCACTAGCGTGTACCCAAGCACAATCCATGAATTTGGCTATGGCTATGGGTATAATAAGGCAGGCCACAGAAGGGCATATTCCTCTAGAGATTAAGCAGCTAATCAGACCCAAAATTTCAAACCTGGAACTGGAACTAGAGTCATGGTGGAAGCTGGTAAATACTTTCTTCTTAGCAGAAACTCAGGAATTAAGATTGTTACTCTTGATGCCTCATGCAAAAAGATTTTTCTATGTGCACCCCATTCTGCTAGGCTTGCAAACAGGACCAAAGGAGGTTCTATACTCTCTAGACTCAGATAAATGGGCTAGAACTAATGGAAGTGAATGGGAAGCTGTAAGCTTGCAAGCATGCGTGCACAAAGACAATTTGGGTTTCATTTGTGAAGAACAGACCCTCCAAACACACCACCCTTGCGTGAACCCTTTAAGGGACTCCCCACAAGAACGTCACTATACCCTGAGGCATGAGAACGCCTCTGCATTTGTGTATTTGGGAAACGGGTGTGCATGTGTGGGGACCTTTTGTGAGTATGTAATCATAAACACCTTCCAAATTCAACCCATGCTTCCAGGAATAAACCGGTGTTTTTGCAATTTGTCCTCTATTCTATGCAACCTGCAGTTCACGGTCCCCATCTGGACTAGAGAAGAAATTGTAATAGCACCCTCCCTGTTTAAATCTGTTAAGCCAGGTTTCCTAGGGATGGGTCTCGAAGCAATCAGGTTGTTATTAACCAATCTCCGCCTGAAGCAAACTTTGCAAGAAATTAAAAGAGCTGAGGACACAGCGACCCTGGTAGTGAAGCATAATGGTGATGAGATCTCCAAGATTTTTACAAAAATTAAGGACACTGGGAAACATTTGTTCCTTGACTCGATTTTGGGCTGCAGCCTGACCTCGAGTGCAGTTTTGAATGTGCTATTGCATCCCATTGTCATAATTTTGGCTTTTCAAATAATTTTCTGTGCAGCACTAATTGGACTCGGGTGCTGGATGAGAAAGCAAATTAGGAAAGTAGAGACTTTCCAAGCAATATGGAAATACCATCCCCTGCCACCAGAGAGAGGGTAATGGCTGAGCACAGAACCTTACAGTCTCTCTCCAAAATTTTTCCTGCATTTCTACCCTGCTTTTACGTTGCCCGGGTCTCAAATCATAAAACCATGGGAATAGATTTTTATTTTTGGATTTTCTTTTTAAGTTTTCTTTTTAACATAATAGGGAAGGGCTTAAGAGCCCTAGAGATATGGGTCCGAACCAGAGAATATGGTAGTTGGGAGTAGGTCAAACTCCAAATGCCCTGGTAGTTTAGGAACCTTAGTATTGGAGTTCCAACACACAATAGACAATCCTTCACTATTTGGCTCCCAAGTGGGCACCTAGGCAGAAACTGTTCTGACCCAGATTTTTAGGGAAATGTCTGGAAGGGCTCATCTGACCCTTTGAGCCTTCTGGATATGCAGCCCTTGATTGCATAACTGCAAAAGGGACCAGATTGGCTGCAAAGCCAAACCAGGAAGATAAAATCAGCAGCCTTTTCGGTCGGCCCTACTCTATCAACTAGCCTTATGGTCATAAGGAGGCCAAAGCTATGTAGATTCCTTACAAAATATGTATTTTTACTTCTTGTTCAAGGGTTTTGAGGGCTTTTTCTCGCTCTTTCCGCCCCCAAAAGGTATGTTTTAATTGGAAGTTCTTTGTAATTTTACTCCCAGACGGCCTTAGGCTTGAGGCATTTACATGATCCCACTCTGCACATGCTCCAACCCAAAGCCTGGGTGCAAGGAAGGATGGGAAATGGAGTCCTTCCCATTCCCCAAATATTGTGGTTTTAAGTCTATCTTTTACTGAGTAAAGGGAGGGCTTAAAAAGCCCAAGGATGGTATGAAGGGGGGAGAGCAGGATGGTGCATGAAAACAGGTTCTTCCAAACTCCAGATACCCTAGTAGTTTTGAAATGGTTGTGTTGAGACTCCAGGGACAGAATTAAAGCCCCAACGTCCAACAAGCAATCCATCACTACAGGGTTCGGAGTTGGCACCTGGGCAGAGACTGTCCTGACCCCTTGAGCCGCCCAGTAATCTGGCAGTCAACTCAAGGCCTTCCCCAGAGATCCATGATCCTGAAGTATTAGAGGGATCTGAGGAGAGGAGGAAGTTGCACCCAACAGCGCCAGCAAGGGGACCTGGTAGAAGTCTGTTCTGACCCATAGAGCCATCTGATATGCAGCCCTTGCCTGCATAACTGCAGAAGGGAAACAGATTGGATACGGGGAACCGAACCAGGAAGCTTAAAGCAGCTGCCTTCTTCAGATGGTCCTCATCCGCCAACTAGCTTTCAGGTCAAAGCAAGGGTCATGTGGAGGTGGTACCTCTGCATAACAGGCTTTATCAGTTCAGAGACTCAAGGTGAATGTCCTCTCCTTGAAGCACTGCCTAAATGTATGTTTGTTTTTAGTAAAACTGCCATTTGCCCCTCATTTCCAGCTCGCCTCGGTTTTGGCTCATTTGCATGATCACACACTGTACATGCTCCAACCCGACGCTAAGGAACGAGGGAGGCTGGGAAAGAAAGTTCTTTCATCATGCGTAGAGACAAGAGTATTTGTTTTTCTTCAAAGCTGTTTTTCACCAAGAAAGTTTGGGCCGTACCAGCAGCCCTGAGGCTTGCCCTCCGGAGCACGGGGACTCCTACTAAAAGTTCCGCCCTTCCAGGGTCTCAAGGGGCCAGAACAGACTCTCCCAAGATGCCAAACTGCAAGGGCATCAGGAGTTTGACTGGCACGCGAGCCCCCGAGGGAGAAGAATGGTTGAGCCCATCACCACTAAGACAAGCCAGGCCATGGAAGGTTCTTACTTGTTACAGTGATCAAGCACTATAGTATGTGTCTCAACCCAACAATAATATTACTGTATATTGTATGTAAATAGTATCAATGTGTTATGTTCTTGGGAAGATTCGCACTCACAAGGGCCTAGAAATCCTGTTTCCATGTAAAGAGAAAATTTGCATAATCCCTCCTCCTCAAACCCTGGCGTGCATCCCCTCTCCCGTCTCATTGTAAATTGCTTCGTTCACCAGTGGGAGGCAGCACTTGGCAAAGTGTGTGTGACATGTCAGTGGACTATTGCCATCTCCCAGGCAGGAGAAGTAGCTAAAGTTGTGTCTTCAACCAAGTATGACCTCATGCATATGTTTTAAGTCTATCTGTTTACTAGGAAAGGTGTGCTAGCCTTGAAAAAGGCTAGCTTTGAGGTAGTTGTGTTGGCCAAACTGGGGAGTCTGAATCTACATCAGTAACCCGATGGAGCTAAGCACAAGGCCATCAAGGACAGAAGCGAGGGGCGTGCCCCTGCTCTTGCCTCTAGGTTCAGAGAAGACCACCTCCGTACTGGGTGTCGCCGCCCACAATGCCTGTAACCCTTCTAGTCCGACATATTGTTAGGTGTGGGTGGTCAGAGGGACCCAGGAGTATATGGCCACCACTTAACCACAAGGGTCTCACTGGGAAATAATGCTCATTCGAACTGAGCCATCAACTGTCATTGTTATGTTTGTGTAAAGGTGGTCTGTAAACAAATGTACCATCATGCATTGCATAATAATCGGGTCCATATGCGTAAACCAGCCCACGATCTGGATATGCTCGAGCAGACATGAGGGATATCTGCACGTGTACAATGAAGTGTATGGCACGAGACGGTAATGGTCCCTCCCCCTTCAAGTGAGAAAAAGCTTGTTGAGGGATGGATCTTACTGTGAGTGACAGGCTGTGCTAAATTTTGGAATGTTCTATCTTTTACTGTGTAAAGGGGGAGTCCCCCCCCCATGCCAGGGAGGGACTCCAGGTAGGCCCTAAAAGAGGGCCCGGCTTGTAACGGGCCCCCCAGAGCCACAAAGGCTCTAGATTAAAAAGGAGGAATAGGCGCACGAGGCTGGCTTCCCCGAACCAAGTGCAAGGGAAGAAGCATCTTATAGATGCATACTCCCTGGTTCGGAGTGCTAACCCTGTGGCCGGTAACTCCCGGGAAATATGGCCATCCACAGTAAATAGTGCTTGAGACACGTCAACCAACACGCTTTAAGATCAGTGTGTGTGTGTCACGACTAATGAAAGATGTAACCTTAGGGTTTGTATTGAGAAGGTATTTGTATTGAGAAGGTATTGTGCTTGTTGTTATGTGTATTGTTTGAGGGCATGTAAACCACAACAAAGGTACAAACATTTCCTCCAGAATCCTTTTGCTTATACTTGTTTGCATATGTGTATGAAAGCCCCCTTATGATAGGGTCTCACTAAGCCAGAATTTGGGAGGGCTGAGAGACCCGAGAAGACTCGGGAAACCCCACATTGAGCATGCTCTGCAGAGGAGTCGGCTTCAAACCGGGCATTCTCCATACAAGGGGGGGTGGGCCGAGTAATGTTCGCCGCCAGGCACTCTCTATCTCCACCTCCTCCAGAACTTGCACCCGCCAACTAGAGCTATGAAGCAGAACCTCTTCGAATCCCAGTATAAGAAGCTTATCAAGGGGGGGGGGGGAAAGAAGGAAACCGAAGAACAAAGATTAGATAGTGGATAGGAAAAATGCCGTACTAGTGTAGTTATAGGAGAATGTATGAATTCAACTTGTAATAATGAATTCTAGTGTAATTGTGTGCCTTAATAATCAAGTGATGTAATTAATTGTGTGTTTTTACTAATCAAATATTGTTATTTAACTGGCTCAAATAACAGCCATGATTTTTATGAAATCACTCTTTTATGCCAATGATTATGAACTTTTAACCTTGTGCCTGGGAATACTGTATGCTGTACAATGTTGCCAATGTCCCCTACCTCCGAATCGTAGTATTTGAGGAAGTTCCCTTTGGCCCATTGGAATACTGTATTTTTCCAAGTGATTTTTTAGTAGTTTTAGATTAGTGGCTCCACCTTCTGTAGGTAGGAGGTACACCCCAGTCGATACTTGGCTCTCCTTGGACATGTCGCCTGTCAAGATCAGCTATGGACTTTTGCTTGCTGCATTATTCAAGACCTTGTATCCCGTTGGTGACTTAGGTCTTGAGGGGGGGAATTGTAAGGAAATGCCCCTAATTTCCAGAACATCGTAGTCACCCGTCTGGTTGCCAGAGTGCCGGGAGACAGAGCTCTCACACATCTGCCAGAAGGACAAGGGTTTGACTACCAGACTGGAAAGGACTTATGAGTACAAACAGCCACAACGCTAAAGCAGCGCTCCGTGTCCCTGGAAGAGCACCAGCAAGGAGAACGGATGGTTTCCAGTCACTTCGGGTGAATGCCATCCCTGTTTTGGAGCGGAAGAAAGCGTGCCATTAGGAGCTATGCAGGCCATGTGGTTTTCAGCCTCGACCATAGAATCCACTTTGGGAGGCTAACACCAGCTATCTTCGAGCAGTGCCAAGACTCCATTTCAGCACAACGGAAAGCACACGTACGCAACAGATGTTACCCACTCATGGAGCCATCAAGCTTATCTAGGCGTGGACCCTGCCAGACAGCCTAAGCCTTTGTCCAATGGAACTCAAGACAAAGACTGGTAGCAAGAACACTAAAGAAGAGGAAGACCATCTTCAGCCAGAACCAAGTTCCTTTGTGCAAACCAGGTGTTACCTAGGTAGTAATTTGGCCATCTATTGTCACCTTTTTAGATAAGTATAATAATCTTAAGCACCCCTCCACCCAGTAATTTCTCCCGTTCTTCTCCCCAACTGTCAGTCTGGAGCCTCCCCCTTGACCCATGGTTACCTGTACAGCCAATCAAGTAACCTGGACCCAAGCTTGTTCATTGGTCAGTTATGGGCACCCAATTAGGTGCCACCAATTAACCTGCTATTGGCTACTGCACAAGCCCAGCCCTTATGGTCACCGCAGAGCCTCCCCTTTTTCCTCCTCCGTACCTCCCATCCCCTGAGGGTCTAAGGTAGTCTATTTAACCTCTGACCCAGCTCCACTCATGTGTGAATCTAGCAGTACCCTATCTCCGCTGTCTAGATCCATCCCTGATTCTTGGCTAGTTGAGGGTCCCATTTCTCCCATCCTCTTTTGTCGCCATTGGAGCCTTCCTTGAAGACTACGATCGGTAATTATCACCCTGTTTGTCTACCCATATATTGTCTCTATATATCTCTCTATTTTTCTTAAAACTGTATGTATGATTTTATGAGTATTTTATCTTGTATGTAAGCTTATATTTTTCTGGAATAAATTTTTAATTGTTTTTCTTCATTAGAGTCCCTAATATTTTAAGAATTAATTTCTGGACGTGGAATCATGTATACACAGGTAAAAGATCCTGATTAAGCCAGATGCCCACTTGACAATTCCCCATCTTCGTTTTGAGGGCATTTTGGCTTACAAACCCCAGAACAGATGAGGACTGGGCCACTGGGAAAGCTACTAGGCAGTTGCTGTTGCTAGGCAACCAAGCTTGGTTCTGTCAGTAAAAGGTGGAGGGAGGAGGTCCTTTCCAGGCCTACTTTGGCCTTTCAGGGAAAATTCATTGGGGGCAGTCCTGACTAGGGTTGCCAGCTCCAGGTTGATGGGAAATCCCTGGAGATTTTGTGGCGGTGTCTAAGAAAGCCAGACTTTGGAGAGGGGAGTAGCCTTGGCTGAATATAGTGCCACTCAGTCCACCTCCAAAGCAGTTATTTTTTCCAGGGAGAGAGAGATCTGTTGTCTGGAGTTCAGTTGTGATACCAAGAGATCTTCAGGCTCCACCTAGAGGTTGGTTACTCTAGGTCTGGCAGCACCCTCTGGGTGACTTGATGCCACCTAACTGACTGGCATGATTTAACTAGGCCAGGCTGCTTGCTCCTGTTCAGCAGCAGCCTCCCCGCCCCCGTGACAGTCAGTGTGACATAGTGCTTCAGAACAGGGTCTGCCAGATTTTCAACCTATCTTACCTCACAGGGTTTTTGTGTAGATCAAAAGGGGGAGAGGACAATGATTTAAGCTACTTGTGTCCCCACTGCGGAGAAAGACAGTGCTTTTCCCAGGTAGAGGCTGCAGGGAGGGGGGAGAGGATGGAAAGCTGAAGTCAGAGTGGCAGATAAAGGTAGGTTGATGGTTGGTTGAGAAGGAGAGAGGGCTGTCAACTCTAGGTTGGGAAATTCTTGGAGATTTGAGGGGTGGAGCCTGAAAAGGGCAGTGTTTGAAGAGGGGTGGGATTTCAAACACATTCAATACAATAGATTCCACCCTCCAAACAAGCCATTTCCTCCTGGGGAATCATTGTTGCCAATCTCCAGGTGAGGGCTGGAGGTTACTCAGAATTACAACTGTTCTCCAGATGGCAGAGATCAGCTCTCCTGGAGAAAACAATGGTAAGAATAATAGCTTCGTCAAAATAAATGCATGATACTTTTTCAAACTATAAACAATATATGTTTTAGGAACAATTTAACAATTTTTATAAGCACACTAAATAACAATTTACTATGAAAGGAAGAAAATAAAGCTATGTGCTCATACTAACCATTGAAGCCATCAGAAGTTATTCGGAACAAACTGTTGCAACTGTTCAAAGCAGTAGACAAGTTGCACCTTTAAAGCCAACTAAGTTTTATTCAGAATGCAAGCTTTTGTATGCTCTAAGCAGACTAGCTGCATTTTCTTCCTTTCATAGTAAATTGTTATTTAGTGTGCTTATAAAAATTGTTAAATTGTACCTAAAACATATATTGTTTACAGTTTGAAAAAGTGTCATTCATTTATTTCAGTGAAGCTATTATTCTTACCATTGTTATTACACCAGAACCTGTTGTTATTGTATACCCCTGAAGAAAATGGCTGCTTTGCAGAGTGGATTCTGTGTCATTATACCCTGCTGAGATCACTTCTCTCCTGCTTTGGTCCACACTGAAGAAAGACTGTCCTTTCCTAGATAGAGCTTGCAGGAAGAAGACGTAAAGCTGATGTCAGATCAATTCCCCTACAGAAAATGGCCGCCTTGAGGCACATACTCTATGGCAGGGGTCCCCAATACCTGAGCCATGGACCAGTACCGGTCCGTGGCCTGTTAGCAACTGGGCCATGAGTTGTATAATTATTTCATTATATATTACAATATAATAGAAATAAAGGGCACAATTGTATCACCCCAAAACCACCACCACCACCCACCCGAGTCCATGGAAAAATTGTCTTCCATGAAACCGGTCCCTGGTGCCAAAAAGGTTGGGGACCACTGCTCTAAGCGAGGAGGAGGAGAAAGAAGAAGTAGTAGTAGTAGTAGTAGTAATAGTTCCCTACTCAAGTTAATTTTAACTGAAGAAATAGCATGTGGAAAGAAAAGGTTAAAAATCAATTTCTTTCACTGCTCATCTCCACCTAGGGCTGTGTGTTTCTTGGTTTGCTCCACGCCCAGAGAGAAAGCAGCAACAGAGAAGAAAGAAAGGTCTTCTGCTATTGCTCCAGACACTGAAAGCGTGAGAAGGAACAAGCAGATCTGCAGATCATGATGAATCCTCAAAGAAAAACTGCCTTTCAGAAAGAAGCTAGAATTCATGGGCTTGTTGAACCGCTTTTCAAAGTTGGAGACATGTGGCACTGTGTAGTGACTCTTCTACAGAGCTTTTAGAGATGGAGTCCCTGACTTGCATTTTGGAATTTGTTTCTATCAAACTGCTTTAAGCTTTATTTAAATAATACAATTATATTAACATATTAAACAGAGAAACAATTAGTTGCTGAAAATCCAGGATTTACTTGTGATAGGAGCACAGTCAACTCAGATATGTGGACTTACGAAGAGGCAAAGAGGTCATCAGTGGAACCCTAAACAGAGTAACATACTTCTCTAAGTACGCTGAAGTCAATGAGTGTAGAAGAGTGTAAATGTGTTTAGGAATGCACTGTAAGTGGGTCAGTGCTCTTGTGTAAGGATTTTTAATTAAAGACTCATGGTCTGGAACATTTCAGCAAGGAGCATCTACCTCCTCTAGCAACTACCTGCACTACTCTGGGAAGGTTTCCTCACTTGGAATGGGTGCCTGTAAAACAGTGAAGACGAGCAATAGCTACATAAATGTAAAATGTTATTTGAAGTACAGAAATGTGACATATTGAAGTACAGAAATGTGACATGATGAAATGGGACAGCTGCTTTATTGAGATGTCTCCCCGGGAACTGATTTAGCTTAATGATAATGATTGGTAATAACTACTGCTTAATTAGGAGGGTATTAGCATAAATTCCACTTAATGGGGGTGCTTTTAGACAGCATCACATTATTAAAAGCTTGTTTGAAGCAAGGTATGAAATCAGAAATTCTCCACATTCAATAAATAAGATGCTAGTACATTTTTCAAGGAAGAAAAAAAGAGGCATAGTTTGGGGAGAGAGTATCATATCCACATATTTAAAAAAACAAAATTAACTATTTAAACAAGGACTTATTCTGGGCCACATTTACATGTAACTGCTTAAAATGTTCCAATAAGAATAATATCCGGTAAGACAACTAAGGAGAAATTTCTCAGCCAGTCTCTTTTTCCAGTACAGAAAAAAACCAACTTAAACAAGGTCTCACTTCCAAAAGATGCTCACTTTCACACTTCAGCAAATCCCCAAAGAGACTGAATTCAGCAGCTGTAGATCAGCCACAAGCAGTAGCTCATGGTGTACTTCCGTACACTGAATATGGTGCTCAGGCATTGTTGTTACTAAGGTATTCTTTTGAATCGAATATAAGAAAGAAACTGATCTTTAAGGAATGTTGGGTTTTGTCTGGGGTTTATCAGTAACATTCCCAAGAAAATATGCTACATTTTGTGGTCCCAATGTAAACCTGTCCACAACTGCAGGGTATGCAATACACTCTTGCAGAAGTGACGGAGGCAGATGCTGATTGTAGCATCTGTTGTATTTTTTTGGTGGGTCTGAATATTGTTTGTAGGTTGTATTTTTTCATAAGTTTTCCCATCTGATCAGTGATTCCTTTGATATATGGCAAAAATACTTTTCCTCTGGGGAGACTGTTTTTTCTCAGTTGTTTGTTTTTCCTTTGGTTTAATCACTCTTCTGATTTCATTCTTGGAGTAGCCATTTGCTTGAAGTGCATGGTTCAGATGACTTAGTTCATTGTTGAGAAAGTGCGGTTCACATATCTGTTTTTCATGGTGGACAGGTTTACATCAGGACCACAAAACGTAGCATCCAGACATGAATGAAAGAACATGAAAGATACTGTAGGCTAGACCAACCTGAAAAATCAGCAGTAAAACAGGACACAGTATTTTATTCCATAACACTACAATGCTGGATAACACATCCAATTATAATGTCAGATTACACAGGGGAGCCATTGAAACCCACAAAGATAAGCACGATTTCAACAGAAAAGAAGAGAATTTAAAAATGAATAGGGCATGGTTTCCAATCCTGAAAAAAACAAAATGCTCTACAGCTTACAACAGCACTACAGGTAAGATTAGAATTCCAACAGTTATTCCATATGCAAAGAACTTCCTCAGGAAAGCTCCATATACAAAAGAACCTCCTCAGAAAAGCTGCTCCATTAACATGCCACAGCCTGGGAAATTCCTACAAGATAGTGACTCAGCCCTACCCCAACTTCCTGAGTAGATATAAATTCCTACCGTTTCTTTTTCTTTCCTCTCACTTTGATACAAAGAGAACTCTATCTTTCTGTGTTATACCTCTGAGGATGCCAGTCACAGCTGCTGGCAAAATGTCAGGTACTACTATGCCAAGACCATGGCCATACAGCCCGGAAAATTTACAATAACTAATGAATTCCAACCATTAATGTCTTTGACAACATACTGAAATTTCCACCAATTTTCCCAGTATTGATGTCAGACTGAGTGGCCTGTAATTTCCTGGATCTCCTCTGGAAACCTTTTTAGAGATGGGGTTGATGTTAGCTACCTTCCAGCCCTCAGGAATGGAGACAGATTTTAATGAAAGATTACAAATTTTGTTAGAAGATCCACAAATTCACATTTGAGTTCTTTCAGGACTCTTGGATGTATGCCACCTGGGTCTGGTGATTTATCAGTTTTTAAATTGTCTATCAGTCAGAGGACCTCCTGTCTTGTCACATCAATATGACTCAGGTCATTCAACACCCCTCCTGAAATCAGCGGGTCTGGAGTGGGCAAGCACTTCTCATTTTCCACAGTGAAGACGGAGGCAAAAAATACATTCAGCTTCTCAGCCATTTCCCTATCCTCCTTCAGTAATCCTTTTACCCCTTGGTCATCAAGAGCCCCATTATCTCCGTGGCTGGTTCCCTACTTGCTGTATTGTTGGTCTTTATATTTTTTGAAATATGATCCTCATAGTCCCTTTTTGCCTGCCTGATCACAGACTTGCATTTTATTTGCCACAGCCTGTGTTCCCTTTTATTAATCTCACTTGGACTACCTTTCCACCACTTAAAGGAATCTTTCTTACCTTTTACTGCTTCCATTACTTTGTTTGTTAACCATGCAGGCCTTTTTCTAGGGCTTTTTTGTAGCAGGAACTCCTTTGCATATTAGGCCATACCCCTGTTATGTAGCCAATCCTTCAAGAGCTTACAGGGCTCTTATTACAGGGCCTACTGTAAGCTCTTGGAGGATTGGCTACATCAGGAGTGTATGCCTTAATATGCAAAGGAGTTCCTGCTACAAAAAAGCCCTGTCTATACCTATTTGTGCCTTTCCTAACCTGCAGTATATATTTTATCTGAGCTTCTAGGATTGTAGTTTTAAACAGTCTACAACGGGGGTGTCAAACTCATTTGGTAGGAGGGCCTGATCTGACATAAATGGGACTTTATGGGACCGGGCCATGAGTGTCATAAAATATGTCAGGTAGTGGAGATATAAACTTTATAATGGACACAGACAAACCCAATTAAAGATATTTTTAAAAACTTAAAATACAAACATGCTTAAAACTCTTCCAGTGGTTTAAGTTGGAAAGATGGAGGACTAGTGGAATTTGGCAATGCAATTTTTAAAATAAAACATCAAGAAAAAGCACAAGGCTCTGACTATGTGGAAACAATGAAATGACATTGTAAACTTCTCCCCACCAGTCTACTCAGATTGGCAAAACCTTTCTGGTATAATATCCCCCTTTGACTGTGGGTTCCCACATTAGAGTACTCACTAGGTTAGGTCCATTCAGGAGAGATAAGCTGGCTGAAACCATCAACCCTTGTTTGCAAGGACACAACTCCAGGAAGCATGAGTTTCAGCTAGCTATAGGAAAGCTGAAAATGTAACCATCTCCACTCCATTTGAAACTATTGCAGAGTACAGAAAAAGCTGCAAGGAAAATGTGGAATGGATCTTGAAAATCCACCCCACGTTTTCCTTGAAGCCAGAAAAGAAAGGCAGGAAGAACCTGGGATTCAGTCTGCAAGCTTTAAAGGGTGCTTCAAAAAGCCTTTGAAGCTCCCAGGCTGAAACTGAAAGAGTCTCAGCCTGGGAGCTTCAAAGAGTAAGGACAGGAGGGAGAGGAGGGGGGAGAATAGAGTCCCGTGGGCCAGATCAAAACCTTGGGTGGGCTGGATCCGGCCCGCGAGCTGGGTGTTTGACACTCGTGGTCTACAAGCTTCCCCAAGGTTTTTGACCTTTTAGCCTTTCCTTTAAATTTCCTCTTCACATGCCTCATCATCTCAGGAAAGTTACCCCTTTTAAAGTTAAGAGTGGTTGTGTTGGTCTTTTGGGGCAACTCCCTATTTATACAAATGGTGAAATCAACATTATGGTCATTGTTCCCAAGCAGTGCAATCACTTTTACAGCTCTCACCAGGTCTTGGGCATTACTAAGGACCAAGTCCAGGATCACTTCTCCCCTGGTAGGTTCTGTGACCATCTGCTCTATAGCACAGTCATTGAGAGTGTCTAGAAACTCAGTTTTTCCCAATTTGAACACATATGTACCCAATCAATGTGTAGGTAGTTAAAAACTATGTTGGTCTTAAAGTTAAAAACTTTATTGGTCTTAAAGATGCTACTGGACTCCAACTTCGTTCTACAGAATAAAACATTCCCAAGGCAAATGTAGTACAATAAGTCACTACGGCTGGATGGAAAAGAGTTAAAACATGTTGGGGATGAGGGAGGGAGAAAGTAACAGGAATCACTGTTTCCTCTGTCTTCAACATGACTAAATTAGTCTATCTACTAACATTCTTAGATTGATAGGATCTGTTACAACTTAAAAAAAAAAGTTTAAAACAACAAGTCACACACAAAAAAACTTTGCCACTTTCCAGTAATTTAAAATGGATGTCCATGGTAGCAAGAGTGCCAATAAAATGAATATTTTAAGTGAGAAAATTATACAAGTGGCTGGGCCTCTAGAGATAGATTTCCGACCTGAACTGAGACTCTGCTACAGATTAGCAAGTGAATAACTTAACTGAATTTTGAACTTCGACTCTTCAGACAAGCCACCCAGTCATTTCTAACCAAACTATTTCATTAGGAAATCTCCTAGATGTAACAGTAAGAGCTTTGGCAGCAAACTTTCAGGATTCCATTAACAGGCTTCTGCTATATGCCACTGGTTGCCTGGCACCAAAAACTGCACTCCTCTACTCCCACAGATTCTTGCCCCAGCCATTTTGAATCCTCTTTTCCTTATCAGGCTGATACAGACCTGAATCATCCTCTCTTCCTTCT
This sequence comes from Heteronotia binoei, assembly GCF_032191835.1. Taxonomy (NCBI): domain Eukaryota; kingdom Metazoa; phylum Chordata; class Lepidosauria; order Squamata; family Gekkonidae; genus Heteronotia; species Heteronotia binoei. The sequence goes on from NC_083229.1 coordinate 34,917,702, forward strand.
GACAGGGGGTTACAACAATGAGAGGGAGGGGTATGATACAACCGCTCATTGTTTCGCTTCACAAAACCCTGCCACGGGGCATAGATTAACACCAAAAAATAGATGGCTGCAGCCAAAGAAAAACATTTTTCAGAATGCCTTCACTTGATTAATGAAGTAATGGCACAGACCACTGTTTTACTTTCATCCTGTGCTTCCACAGTCTTCTGCTACTTCTCCCTTTACAAGTCTTTGATTCAGTTGGAAATCTTTTTTCATTCCCCCCCCCCCTTACAGTGAAGAAAAAGGGAGCAATTATTATTACTCTTCAGTTAATGCCATACACATATCAGAGAAGCAGCCATGCCAGTCTTTTGAAAAGCAATCAACAACACATAAAGGTGACTTCAGTTTTACTTGAGCAATCAATACACTTAGTGACTTTTTTAAAAATATAAAATGTCATGAAAATTCAGGTTCAAGCCATGTGTTCTTTCTAATATTGTCAAATTGTGCTTTAAATACCTTTGGAATAGTTGTTTTGAAGTATGTGACGATACACAGTAAAGAAAAGAAAAGAAAAGATCAACTTGCCCAGAATTCATACTAACTACCAAATGCACCTACTTTGATAAGCAAAATATCTTTTCCAAATCGGGACTGTCACAAACGAATCTGGTAACTGCTATTTTCAAGGCAGCACAATAGCCAAGCTAAACAAATGAAAAGATCAGTGGAAACTGTCGTGTGAATCGGTAACTTGTCATGGTCCAGGGAAGGTAGTTAAAAATAATTTTTAAAAATATGACGTTTAGTCTGATTTTTAAGTCAGGACTTTCAAAAGTAAAAGAAGGAACAAAGGAAATGTGCTTCTCTAGCCATTTTTCTAGTACTGACTTAACTTGCTGAGAAAGCATTTGGACCAGTTAATTAGACCCAGGGGGCGGGGTCTGCTCTTTGGTGTAGTGGTTAAGTGCGCAGACTCTACGCTGGGAGAACCGGATTTGATTCCCCACTTTTCTAACATGTACCTGTTGAGTGACCCTGGGTCAGCCACAGTTCTTGAAAGAACTGCTCTCTCAGTAGCTCTCAAAGAGTTCTTTCAGACCCACCTACCTCACAGGGTGCCTGTTGTGAGGAAAGGAAAGGAGATTGTAAACTGCTCCAAGACTCTAAGTGAAGGACAGGCTATAAATCCAATCTCTTCTTTTCTTCTTCTTCTCTTTCTCACTGCTTAGGGTTCAAATTTCAGGAAATCAACTAGTTCACACATTTAATGGCTTTGTTTATGTCTGTTTGTGATTTCAGATGGGATGAAATTACCTGGCTTTAACAGTTCGCTTATGTTTTATGTTTAGCACACTGTTAATTCTCTGCTATTTTTGCCTCTTTAAAGCTACATGATCATGAATCTGCACATATGACATATGGCATAATTCCCATTGCTATGTAGAAGCAGTACCATTTGTACAGTTATTCAATGGGGCATAACTGTTTCCCATGCCATGACATTATTCGCCATGCCTCATAAGACTCAGATTTGGGATACCAGTGACTTAGCAAACTGGTGCCAAGCTGTTTCCAGTCATTAAAGGATATATACTATACCCTTCATAATACTTATCATAGTCAGAATCAATGGGACAAATAAACAATCTCTTCTCTCGAACTTTTCAACTCCAAGACAGACAGAGGAAAGCCATTTTACTTACTATTATAGGTACAGTACAAAATAACTAGTCATTTGTAGGTTCCCCTGGTGTCAAATCAGGCTCAGCAATACTAAAAGAGGGATGTGGAATGGTATGATATAGTCTTCTCTGGCCAAATCTCAGAAGCTAGTAGGGTGATGAGAGATGACCAAGGAAAACATTTCTGCTTGCCTTGAAAGTTCCTTGCTGAAGTCACCATAAATGGGTTGCAACTTGATGATACATACATAATGGCACATTATGGAAACCCTATGCTCAAACTTCATAGACTATGATACAAGATACTTTTTCTATAGATCTAGATAGGTAGACAGATAGACAAAAAATACAACAGGCTCTAGAAAGAGGCTCTGAGTGAGTGCCCCTCCTGCTGTCTCCCCACCCGCCCAAGTGAAGGCATTCATCCCCCCCCCCCGACACCTCAAGGGGAGTTGATCACTGCCATCTGGAGAGCAACTGTAATTTTGAGTGATCTCCAGCCCTCACCTGGAGACTGGCAACAGTGGTTCCCTAGGAGGAAAGGTCTCTCCCTCAGAGTCTATTCTATCATATGAGCCCACTGTAGCCTAACTTGAATAGAAAGAGTAAAGAGTATTTGCAGATGGAAAGGGGGCAGCCTGTTTATCTGCTTTTGTGGAACTGGCCCTTCCCTGCTGTGAATGAACATTCCTTTTGTGGCAATTGAAGAGAAGGAACTGCTACTCTTTTGTCTCATGAACATGTATCTCACAGTTTACTGTTTGCTTTGTGGCAGCACTGCTTGTGGAAGTGGGGAGAGACGGACTGTCCCGGACTTCCTACAACGGACCCTGAGGAAAGGCAATAGTGATCAGTAAGCCTCCAGGAGAACCCGTCAACAGAGAACTCTCCCTCAGAGGTCAGTGCCCATCTGGTGGGGTTCTCGCCTGACAGAGCCGGTGGTGGGCAGGGGAGAGCAGAATCAGCCATTGGCACTCCAGAGACAGAGTGCAAGTCAATCCTATGTAGGCCACATCTAACCAATGAAAATCCTCAGATTTGCCACCACAGTAGGGCTTTTATTTATTATTGATTCTTAAGTCTTAGAACATCATAAAAAAGGAAGGGAGCATATAAGGGAAATGAGCAATAAAGGGCTAAATAAAGTATCAGAGAATGCCTTGTAGACAAAAACTTTTCATTCCAGCTTGAGTAGAATATTAATTTGTGAAGTGGTAAAGTATTTAAGGCTTTTTTATGAAATACCATCAATGGAAACAATGCAAACTATTTAACACCAACATTCTGCCACTGTTATTATGTAAGTGTGAATCTTGACTAATTTATGAATCAGAAACATTTGGCACATCTCCTCTTGAGTTCATCTGCTAGAGCTTCCACTCACTGACCTTATGTTAGCATACTCTGCTTAGGTTAATGGAGTCCAGGTCTTTGGCTAACCGCCTTCACAACTCTTCATCATTGCTGGCTGAATTGGACCCAGTGCCTGTTGCTGTTGTTGCAGTGACAAATGACACTTCAATCAGCTTATTCAACGGTACCCAACCTCTCAGTGTTTTGAGATGTATATTGTTAACATAATTCAAGATAGGAACTTGAAAGATCTAAAAAGTGTTTGACATCTGGCACAGTGACTCAATTAATTACTGTGCTGAATTAATTAGTCTGCTGGCTCCCCTGAGCCAACAACCACAAGTTTAAACTCACTCATAATGCTACTTGGAATATGAACCAATTTAAAAGGACTATTTGATTCTGGTTAAAGGGAAAGAATGGATGCTTCTCTATGCAAAAAAGAGAAAAGAAACACAAAATTCTCCTAACATTACTGAGGATGGCAGTGAATACAGCATAAATTAAGAGGTACAATATGTCAGATGAAGATTAAATTACCAAATTTTGGATAATTATAGACTACTATACAAAAATGTTATTTTCTTCCACTAACAGAACTGTCCCCCTTTTTATTAATTAACAGTGAAATTCTATGCAGAAATATTCTAGCCCAAATCTATTGATTTTAATTACCTTTGGCTAACATAACTTTGCATATAATTGGACTTTATAGAATTCACTCTCTGACTCCTATCATTTGTTCTATGATTCAAAATTATACTTTGAGATAACTTTGAAAATATGCATTTATTTCCAAAACATAAGTTAGAACAATGCATGAATTTTAATTCTATATACCATTAGTTTCTAAGATCATTTTGTGATTTGAAGAGACTGAACATCTATTTTGAATATCAGTTTCTAGCAATGCTTGGGTTTTAGTAACTCCTACTTCTGAATAAATATCACCTGATGAAAGAGATTCCTCACTATCAACGATTACACCAGCTAGACAAGGACAGTATTTATAACCAGGCCTCAGATTCAGCAGAATCTCATAGGAGTGCAGCTCCTGAACCTTTCTGAGGGTTCCCCCTCCTCCTCCCCACCTTGTCCAATGAATAGTAAATGTAGCTGCATAACAATCCCTGGATGAGCTGCACCACCTATTTTTCTACAAAACACCCCCTGTTTATAACTATATCCTCTACATCAGCATAAAGCAGGTCAAAGAGCTGTAGTGAAGTTATGATGGTATAATGACATCATAGACAAAGAAGAGAATGAGGCAGTGCATCTGGCAGTCAATATGAAGAGTCTGGGTTTGCTAAAGCTGGTATCAATACTAGGTACCTGATTTCTGGCTTTTCATGGTCAACAAAGCAGTATTTTCACTCTGCTATGATTCAGGCACAGCAGGTAGCTCAAGATTTAGATCTGACAATTTGGTCAAGCCCCCAGTTCCAGTTCTAGCAATGCACAGAAGGCACACTGGGGCTGGGAAAACTCTCATCTCTGGTCTGAATCTGGGTACGTTGCCCACAACACTAGACTGGTTGTGACACTTGTACATAATTCAAGTACAAAAGTCAAAAACAGCACTGACCATCAAAGTCAAATAAGGCATTTTCTCACTGCCTTTCCTATTTCCTTCCCTGGACTTCTTTCTTTTAAAAAAAACAAATGGCAACTCTTAAAGAAAAGCTAACATTGCTTCAATAGTCAATATCTTTTAACATACCAACGTGTTGTTATTCAAATCCATCTTCCCAGCAAATGGTCCCCATGTTGTTCCAACTGGAAGCTGCTGCCGGCTCTGGATCTTCCGTTCACCATCCCTCTGAAACACCTCCAACTCTCCTGAGGAACAAAGAACATGAGTTTAGAGCACTTCCATTTATGCCACATGACAAACACCTGTACTTTTACATTTTATTTCTGTAAACCGTGTTTACATGGGTGCGTTCAGACCTAAACTGATACTGATTTCACACTAGGGCTTATTCCGGGAGGAGAGCTCTTTTGCTCCTGGCGTTTCTCTCAATTTTCGCACAAGCTGCTGCGGAGCTGCAAGTTGGAGCACTGCTCTCCTGTGGCAAGCAGAAACCACTTGTAATCGGATCTTGCTTGCTGTAGGAAAGCGTTGCACCAACTCGCAGCTCCACAACAGCTTGTGTGAAAATGGAAAGAAGCACCGGGAGCATAACGGCTCTCCACCCAGAACAAGCCTAGTACGAAATCGTTCTGAGATTTGCTGCAATGGATGCAAATGGTTTGCTGTATTTATATGTTCCCCTCCTTTATCTTCCCTTTTGCTTAAAGAACTAAATTAGGGCTTTGGAGTTTGACATACCTTGAAACAAATTCCAGTTCCCGCATCAAGTCTGAATGCAGGTGTCATGGCAAATCAGAATTGTTGTGGTCCCCACACAAACTAGGATACTAAATTTTCATTTAATCTCAATTTAGAATCCTAGTTTGTGAGTGGCAAATGATCTCCAGTTCACCTAGCTGCCTGTATCTGGACATCAGGTTTATATAACCCACACAGCTATGAAGGAGATCATCCTGAAAATATGTAGACCATGTCTGATGTAATTTACAGAAACCTTAATAGGAAATAGTTACAGAAGAGGAAGTAGTTATAGCTACTGCTTCCTATAATTCTGGTTTAGCACTAAATCTTGCTTTCAGCAGAGCTGAAAACTAACATCTGGATATCTTCTAAGGACTCATTCTGATGTGGGATCTGCAGTGGAGTATGTCCTTCTTGCACTGCTTTGGAAAAGCCCTGAATTTATGTGGGAAAAGCAGGCAACACGATCATTATCACACATTTCAGAAACTGGGATAGTACTACCATGTAACCAAATTGCATCATGGGCTAGTTTTATATCGTCATCCTAAAGTTACTAGAATGGCATGAAAGACATTCACTGGAAGGTTTCCCATATCATAAAGGCCACACAGAAATGGTCCTAAGTTAACAAGTTTGTACTTTTCATATAGGCTTTATCTATTTCATTTTAACTAGCTGTTTTTGTTTTAGCATACAATTAGCTTCTCACCCTGAGCCTTCAGGAAATAATCAGGTGTGGCATAAATTCATCAACATAAACTTATGTGAATAGTGTTGACAATTATAACCAGTAGGGAATCTTATATACTCTTTTAGCAGCAAAAAAAGAATAACATTTAAAAATATATATCTCAAAGTCTACTTTCCTCAAAATCAGTCTGTTTATGTGTTTAGTTTCAAACCCAGAATGGTGAAACATCTTTAAAGGATTATCCTTTAAATTGTCTTTTAAATAAAGTATTCTAGAATATCATCTGAGAATTCCAGTATGGATAGAAACTGCACAAATGGTTCTTAAGTGGCAAACTAACATAATGTGAATCCAATTTAAACAGTGTTGCAAGAGCTGTTTTAAATAAGGACATATTAATTTGACACTTCCTCCAGCATTAACACCCTGGATGGTATCAGAAAAGAGTCTGATACCCTTAGTTTCCATCCTCCACCTTACTAATATGCATACACATAATGGCCAAATACTAGGAAAAAAGCAACTGATTCAAATTATTGTGTAGTGTGTACTAAAGCTCCCATCTGTTCTACTGCACTGGTAAAATGCATGAAAATATCTTGATACAACCATATGTACATCTGAATTGAGATCATACCTTTTGCAGTGTTTTATCAATGTGCATGTGTCCATTAAAAGCATATAGTTAGGAAATATAAATAAATTTCTTAAAGCTGAAGCTAACCATAGATACACAGTACAAAATACAGAAATAAAAACAGAACTTATTACATTGGTTCCACACTGGAAACAAAACCAGGTAATTTGCAACTCTATAAACTGGAGAAGATTTGGATGGGAATTGCATAACCATCCCTCTTGCTTGAATGAGCAGTTATTTGTGCTGTTTGGACACTATTTGAATCAGCTGTAATATCCAGGATGCTTGGGGAGTTTTCAAATTTCAGATTAATGAAATTTAAATAGGTTTTTCCAATGAGCTTGGCAGAGCTTGGCTATATCCCTAGATATCTTCCTTTTGATTCTCTGAATTCCAAAAACAGACCATTAACTATTATGCAGAGTGTCTCACATACTTTAAATGTGCCCATTCCTCATATAATCCCCCCAGCTATATTGATTTATGCTAGCCAAGTTTCAGCAAAACAAAAACAAAGAACACCCTGGATTAAGACAATAATTTCAGAACATGCAAAAGCAATGTGTAAACTGAAATCAGTATAAATGTGCGTTAATTATGTTAAGATTTTATTCTGAAAAAGTGGTAAAGCACAAAACTGAATTCTTATGTTTTGCATTCAAAACATTTTGGAGGCAAAAGGTGAGCTTTAAAAGGGACATGAAAGCATAATGATGAGCAGGGCTTTTTTGCAGGAAAAAGTCCAGCAGGAACTCATTTACATATTAGGCCACATCCCCTGACACCAAGCCAGCCAGAACTGTATTCCTGTGAGTTCCTGTTCAAAAAAAGCCCTGGTGATGAGTAGATTCCTTAATTCCATTCCTTTATTGTTCTACAATATCTCTGCAGCCTCAGGGAAGCTGCTTGCCTCCTTTCCCGCCTTTGGAAGCCTTTTCCCACCTCACCCATAGCCTCCCTGGGATCAGGGAGGGAGGGGAAGGGGAGGAGGAGCTCCAGCAGCCAATCCAAAGCATGCATTTGCAAAATGCATTGCAAATGCATGCTTTGCAGGTCTGTTGTGTAGCTGATGACAGGGCTAATCCCCCAGCCATCAGCAACATTGTTGTTCTTTTGTTTACTTGGGTATCCAAGTAAACAGTGTTCTCTGGCCAATCACAGAGCAGTGGTGTAGGGCCAGAGAACCTTTTTAAGGAGTCTGCCTGGCTGGACTCCATTTCATTGCTCCTGTGTTGGTGAGAGAAATTGTGCTGTGCTGTCCCTTGGTCTCAGCTGCTGCTGCTCTCTCAGCCTTGCCTGACCTGCCTGGAGAAGAGAAGACATCTAAGGTAAGACAGTCTTGGGGTTCTTGTTTTTATTTTAGTTAGGATAAAAGTAAAACAAATTTTTAAGACTCAGAGTCCCTTTACTTATCCAGATTTGGGTGGGTGGGTACTGGGTAGCTTATTTGGGGTTAGGGTTAGGAGGTTCTGCTGGGGGTGGGGGCCTGGAGTGGGGCGGTTTGCCAATTTGCCTATATCTTACTTTAGTGAGAGGACTTTTACTTTTCCTGATTTGGGTGGCTTGGATTTCTTGGGGTTAGGGTGAAGGTTTTTTGGGGAGGGTAGTTGGTAAAGTTCTGTATTGTTAAAAGTCAAGTTTTTTACTGTTTTAAAAGGATTCTGTGTTTGATTTGTTGCTGCTGTGTTGTGCTGCTGTTGTTCCTTTTGTTTTCTGGTTGTGGGGGGGGGGGGCTGTTTGGCCTAATTTTTATTCTTAGAAATATCAGTTTTTAAACAGTTGAGTTTGTTGGCCTTTTTTCAGTGATTTGTTTGGATCTGTTGTTGGTTTTGCATCCTGTCCTGTTGTCCCTTTTTCTGGTTCTGGTTTTGGCGGAGGGGAGGGGGAGTTGACTGATTTAGCATGAGGTTTTTTATTGTTAAAAAGGTCAGTTTTTTAACAGTTGATTTTGTTGGCCTTTTCTCAGTGATTTGTTTGGATCTGTTGTTGTTGGTTTTGCATCCTGTCCTGTTGTCGCTTTTCCTGGTTCTGGTTGGGGGTGGGGGGTGTTGACTGATTTGGCCTGAGGTTTTTTATTGTTAAAAAGGTCAGTTTTGTAACAGTTGAGTTTATTGGCCTTTTCTCAGTTGGATTTGTTTGGATCTGTTGCTGTTGGTTTTGCATCCTAACTGTTCTGTTGTCCCTTTTCCTGGTTCTGGGGGTGGTGGTGGTGGTTAAAAGTTAAGTTTGTTCCTGCCAAGTTTCGGGGTTTTTTAATTACCACTGGTTGGTGTGAGGGGGTTGGTGTGTGGGCTGTGTGGGGTGGGTTACTTTCATGTTTTTATAGAGTTATTTTTGGAGCTTTCAGTTTGGCTAGGGCCACTAAACAGGCTGCCCCACTAATAAGGGTGTTTCTAGGGATTGTGTTTTTTGAATTCTTTTAAAAAAATTAATCCAGTTTAGGGCTTCATCTTCTTTCAAAATTCAACTAAGCCAGATAGGGGCAATTTAAAAAGATTTTAGGTTTCTCATAAAAGGCAGAGTGACTACTAGGCCACATCAGGCTCCCTTTTTAAGAGACTAGGGTTGCAGTGCATCTTGCTTTCAGCCACTGAAAGCCGATGCATACTTAGATTTCCATAGGGTAAACCACAGCTTCTCTCCAATTATAGGGGACACCTGATTTCTAGTTTGCAAGGAAATCTGGTTTTTCCCAGGATTTAGTTAGGAGAAGTTTAACTAGGAGGATATAACAAGGCTTGCCTTTATCTCAAGGTAGCCTTTTAAAAACTGTGCCAGGTAGAGGCAGGATCACCTAGTCTCCTAAACTTTACCAGACTACTACCCTAACCCAAAGAAGGACAGGTTCGAGACCAAACAAACAAACAAACAAGTTTTGGTGGGAGGGTTTTTAAAAAGAAATTAGGTCACCAGTTGGTTCAGGGTACAGTGTAGTGAGTTAGGTTTGTAAAAAAACCCACTCTCTGTTCAGGTTGTGTGACATTGGCCAAGGGTGACATGAGTGATAGGCAGCAGAAGAGGGGCTCTGGGGGCAAGGCAAAGGAGAAGACTAGAGGGGTGGAAGGGAGGGGGAGGACCCAGGTTTCCTCCCCACCTGTGCGTAGGGCCACTCTACAGCCACCTTCCAGCACTCCGACCTCTGGCCAAAGTGTGATAAAGAAGACCCTCCTTGGGCCCTTTATCGAGGTTGCTGCTGGGGCACCCCCAGCAGAGGTGCCATTAGGTGCTGGCACTTAGCACAGGTCTGCTGCTCGGGCAGTCTCTCCTCCAGCTGATGTCGCTCAGCCTCAGCAGACGGAGGAGGGGCAGCAAGAGCAGCCCTCCTTGGAGATGAGCTTTGGAGACAGTTTTCTGTCCAAAACCATCACCCCATGGAGGGTGCAGAGTGTCATGCAGGAGCTGGAGGAGAAGCTGGTTGAGGAGGACCAGTCCCCTTCTTCGGTTCCTTCGGGCACCAGCAGTCCTTCAGGGGATGGCCAAGAGGGGAGGCCGCATGGCGTGTTGGGGAAAAAATGGAGACACACGAGGTGCCTCCATCTCCAACCACTTCCCCCCGGTGGCCAGCCCCTCCTGCCACCCCAAGACACGATGTGTCTGCCTCGAGCACCTCACAGGAGGTGGCTCCAGACACCCAAACTGCCAGTCAGCTTGGGCATCCGTACACCTCCAAACTCAGGAAGCATTTCTGACTTATGGAGGATCCACGCTATGTGCAGTGCCAGCTGTGCAGGGCCCGGATCAGTTGTGGGCGGGACCCTGCCCACCTGACTCCAGAGGGGATGCGGAACCACCTGCAGAAGCACCACCAGGCAGTGCTTCTTAAGGGGAAGAAGCAGGCTGGTGCTGGGGTGCCCAAGCGGCCAACACCACCAAGCCAGGAGGTCTGTCCCACCACAACTACCTCCAGAGCTCTCCAGGAGAGTTCCGCGACAGGGCAGGGATGCCAGGCATCTCTGCCTGAGACGTTTAGTGGGGGTAAAGTAAAGTAAAGTAAAGTAAAATTTTATTTATATCCCGCCCTCCCCCGCCACGCAGGCTCAGGGCGGCTAACAACAGCAAAACAACAATACATTTAACAAAACATTAAATTAACCCCAAACCGATTAATACATTAGTTAAAACAGTTACTAAATCTAAAAACATTAAGTTAGATCTGACAGTACCGTTATTAATCGACGCTATGCCTGTCAGTTTGTGAATGATGGCGGATCTCCAGACTGGACCATTTTGATGTTTCTCTGTGGACTTGGTCAGCCGTTCATGAATGCCTGTTTGAAAAGGGTGGTCTTGCAGGCCCTGCGGAACTGATCAAGGTTCCTGTGTGGCACCTGTGTGCCAAGAAGGGGAATCAGGTACGGCAGGAGGGTGATCACCTGGAACCTTGCCAGGTTGGTCACCCATGGGCTTACATTTTCAGTGGTTGAGTATTCTGGGGTGCTAGGGTTGCTCGAGTACCTGGCACCCTGGTACAAAGTTCCTGCTAGAACCATCATTAGCAGGACCATTGTGCCATCTGTTTTCAGGGCGACCAGATCTGTGGTGAAGGAGCATTTGTCCTGTGCTTGTGGAGGGATTGTTCATTTCATCTCAGATATCTGGAGCTTCCAACATGCGTTCGAGGGGTATCTCTCCCTGACTGTGCATTGATGGCAACCCAGTGAGCTGCAGGGTGGGGGTGGCAGTAGCAGCAGGCAGGGTCAGGGCCACCAGGCTTGCTATCGTTGGGCCTTGATGCACGCTGAAGCAGTCAACGTGCCGCACACGGCGAACACTCTCAGAGCCATCCTCTCATGGCAGTTAGAGGGCTGGGTAGGGAGCAGGGATGTCGCCACAGGCTTCATGGTGACTGACGGTGGCTCCAACATCAAGGCAGCTGTCCAGCGTCAGGGCCTAAACGCCTTCCTTGCATGGCCCACCTTCTCCACCTCGTGGTAAAGGATGCATTGGGCCAGACGAAAAGTCAGGATCGCCGGTATCTAGCCATAACCCATGAGTACCGACTTCTGCTCCAGATGTGTCGGCACATCATGGGTCACTTCTCACACAGCAATACGGACTTGTATCTGCTGCGTGAGAAACAGACACTGACAGCCATGCCAGGGCATCACCTGATCGGTGACGTTAGCACACGCTGGAACTCTACCTGTGCCATGCTGGAGCGAATGGTGGAGTAGAGAGCAGCCCTGGATGCCTTTGTCTCTGAGATGAGGGTCTTTTGGGGTGAGAACCATTTCACCCAAGAGGATTGGATGGTCATTTCTCAGACTGTGGAGGTTCTTGGGCCCTTCAAGATCCACACAGAAATGCTCTCGTCTGACACGTCAAGCATCACACTGGTCGTCCCCATTGTCCACATGGCCCGTGAGGACCTGGCCTCATTTCTAGTGCCAGCTCAAGGCCGTGCAGACATTCTTCCAGCGGTGCGCGCCCTGGTTGTTAGGCTGCAGGAAGGGCTTGAGGCCCGCTTTCAGACTTTTACCCAGGATAAGGTCTACATGATGGTGACCATGTTAGACCCATGCCTTAAGGGCACGATTGCCAAGTGGGCCAACAAGCTCGATCGCTGGCGAGACGAGCTCTCCCAGAATGTTGAGCACTGCAGAGTCAGGGTGGGCCCAGTGCCAGTAGCAGAGGAGGAGAGGGGTGGAAGCAGCTCATCTGCAACTTCCACTGCTATTCATCCCCAACCTCCCTGGCTAGGCAGTGTTTCCCACCAGACTCATGCCAAGATGACGCTTATCGGACGGCTCATTGGCCCCTCTGGGAGCAGTAGGCCCAAAAGCAGAGAGGGGGCTCCGATGGTGAGGGACCATCTTTTGGAGCCCAGTGAGTCACAGGAAATGTCTCCTTTGGACCACTGGGTCGCGAAGGAAGCGGTCTGGCCGGCCCTCTCCTCTGTGGCCAAGGTGTTCCTCTCATGCCCACCAACGAGCGTGCAGAGCAAGCTCATCTTTTCGCATATGGGTGACATTGTCTGCCCACATCGCGATCGCCTGCAATCCTGGGCAGTTGAGCAGTTGGTCTTCCTGAAGGTCAACTTGCCTCTGTTTGGCTCCCCGAACATATTGAGAGTGAACGAAGTGAGCACCTACTTGTGCTTGCATCCTCTCTTGGTCTGCGCTTGGAAGGTAGTTGTACAACGCTCTCCCGCTAAACATAGACTAGAATCCAAAGACAGCCCAAAAAGTCACTCACAAATTGATTGGCAGTGCACCCCCCCCCACACCCCTCATCCATCCCCAAACCAAAAGTGAATGCTGATTTAAAATCTGCAAAGCAATCCAAATTTTCCCAGTTCCCATCCACACATGCCTAATAATACTGAAAGGGCCATCGCAGCCCCCAACAGCACCCACAGGCTCAGTCAGGATAACCCAGGTTTTTTTTTCAGGGGCAGGAGGAAGAAAAAGGGAGGTGCCAGTGATGATGACAGGCAGCCAGCAGCCATACCAATGCTGTGGTCCCTCTAATAAGACAGTGATAGCTGGTGTTTTGCTGCTGAGCTGAGAGAGAAGGAATGGTTCCCTTCCTCTCACACAATTTGAGACCCTCCCAGTGATCTTCCTCATTTGAGGTGCAACTCTGGCTCACCTCCTCGTGGTGCACCCTGGGTAACGCAAAAGAGCCTGGACCAGCCAACCATCCATCACTCAAGGTAAGTCTAAATGCTTCTTGCTTTGTGTCAGATACAGAATGATGTGGAGCTAGGTGTGGTCCACCACTTCTCTTGTTTGAGAGCTGTGTTGTTTGGGGCAGGGCTGGAGAGCTGGCAGCTGTAGATTGCGTGTTCTGTGGCAGGGAAGCTGGCATCTGGGTTAGAGACCCAGAACCAGCATGCTTGTTGTGCTTGGCCGGCTCTCCTTGCGTTGTTTGGGGCAGGACTGGAGAGCTGGCATCTATAGATTACGTGCTTTGTGGCAGGGAAGCTGGCATCTGGGTGAGAGACCCAGAACCAGCATGCCTGTGGTGCTTGGCCAGCTCTCGTGTGGTTTGGGGCAGGGCTGGAGAGCTGGCATCTGGATTTGCTGCAGCCAGATCTGCAGAGCAGACCTTGAGCAGATTGTGTTTTGTGTGGCAGTGATGTTGGAAACTGGGTTTATATTGGTTCCAGGCCAGCAGGGTTCATAGAGTAGATAGATGGATGTAGTGCATTTGGGTCCTATAGAGATTCTCTGGTGTGAAGTTAGATTTGGCTTTGGGTGCCCCAGGAATTGGACCCCCTGGTCCAATTTTTTTTTGCCTTGTGGGTTTTGTGTGGGACAGTGCCGTGAAGCTGCACAGCAGTTTGGGGGGCTCTCCTCAAAACCCCAGGGTCACTTTTCCCACGATAATTACAGTGAGAGAAGTGGCTCTAATTGGTTTTTTCTCACCATTGGGAACAGTGTTCCTTTTGGGGTGCCCACAGATGGGTGCAATCTTTTTGGGCCAAGGGACTTGCATGTGGGGGAATCCCCTGAAGCTGCCCTGCATTTTTGGGGCCTCTCCCTCAAACCCCCCTCTGGCCAGAGCCACTTTTCCCACAGCAATTATAGTGGAGGAAGTGGCTAACTGGGCTTTCCCCAGCATTGGTGGCAATGGGCCTTTTGGCGAGCCCAAAGGCAGGGACCTCCTGGCCCAATCTTTTTGGGACTTGGGGGTTTTGTAGGGGAGAGTCCCCTGTGGGTTCCCTGCAGTTTTGGGGGCTCTCCCTCAAACCCCCTGTTCCCCAGTAGCCTCTGATTATGCCCTATGTTGCCATTGATTTTAAGGGCCCATAGTGTATAATGGTGGGATGGGAGCACCCTCTTTAGGCGTCCCTGGAATGGGAACCCCTGGCCCAATCTTTTTGGGACTTGGGGGGGTTCGTAGGGGAGAGTCCCTTGCAGGTCCCCTGCAAATTCGGGGGCTCTCCCTCTGACTCCATCCCCTCCAGGCGGCTTCCAATATACCCTATTTTGCCATTGACTTCAATGGCCCATAGGGTATAATGCGGCCGTATATTCGGAAATAGTCGTATATCTCCCGTATATACGGTTATTCCGATTGCCGCTATTCAGAAATGTACGGTATTCCGAATATTTTGGCCCCGTATATTTCTGAATCCGATCATTTCTGAATTTTTTTTGCACACCCCTAGTACTGACCAGAGCCCAAGCCTTTTCCATCATTACTGCTTTTCTTCATTGCTGTTCACATGCATGTTCTGTGCATGTACAAACCAGTGACAAAGATGAGAAGGGGGGGATTCATATGAACAGAACAGAAATGAGAGAAATAAGAGAAAAGCTGGACTTGCATAGTAATCTATACAAAATTTTAAAATAAAAAAGGAATAATGGAGAATTTATACTTCAGAAACAAGATTACATAAATGAATACTGATACTACTAAATTGCCAAGTAAACTTGCCGATGGAATAGCACTAAATGTATTAATGTTTTTAGAATTTTATGGATTTTAATTAACTGTCTTCAAATGTTATTTATTATACAATGTATGTATCGAATTTTATGCTGTTAGCCGCCCTGAGCCGCTTGGTCGGGGAGGGCGGGATACAAATAAAATGTGACTGACTGAATGCAGCTGCATATATCAGATCACTGGTCCAGCAAGGTCAGTATTGTCCACTCAGACTGGCAACCTCTCTCCAGAATCATAGGTAAAGATCTTTCAATTACCTACTACTTTATCCTTTTAAGCAGAAATGCCAGGGCTGAACCTGGGATGTTCTGCACACAAGGCAGATATTCCTTCACTGAGCCACAGTCATTCCTTTATCAAGTACCAAGATCTGGTAATTCAACACTTGAAAATCTAAAAAGAAATTCTAGATGATTAAAAGTTTTGAGGCATCCTTTCAGTGGGAAAAAAACTAGGGGGAAAAACCTGCCACTACTTTTAAATTTGTTGTTGTTGTTGGTTTGCTAACTACTGCTTCAGAGGCTTTACAAGGTTTTTTCTTCCTCATTCTGAAGCAAGAATCACCAAGTAAATGTGGCATCAAAGTGCCACATAGTCAACACATCTGATAACAGCCCTGGTGATACACAATGACTCTATGCTACACTGATTCTAATTGGAGGGGATTTGTTGAAAGAGTACACCTAAGTTGCTGATGCAGCCAGGTAAACACTTCATGTTTACATGCATGTTTCACTAGGTGCTAGTTTTGCACAGCTAGATTTTCATCCTCATCTCCCTATAAGCACATATAGTTACACATAGAGGAAGCATCTATGGTCTGGCATGACTATTTTGTTTAAATATTTATACCCTGCTTCCCACCCCCCCACCAATGGAGATCCACAGTGTATTGCAACAACATCACAGGGACATAAGTGTGTATTACAACAAAATCATAAGAACATCATAAGAGCCAAGCTAGATTACACCAGGTTCCCTTTAGTCCATCTGGATATTAGCCACTTACAGATTTATCCTCTATGAATCCGTCTAATCCCCTTTTAAAGCCATATATGCCAGCAGCCAATACTACATCCTCTGGCAGTGAATACTGCATTTAATAAAGAAGTATGTTCTTTTGGATGCCCTGCATCTACTGCCCATCAACAGTGTAACAGAATTTTCCTTGATTGCTTCAACAAGAAAATGCATTCCCTTTTTTCTCTGAATGCAACCCATTTTGAACGTTTCTGCGCCCTTTTGCAAACAGATGCAGAAAATCACCAATATAGGAAGTAATTTCCATAGGATGAGAAGATTCATGAAAAATACACTTTTTTTTTTGTTCAGGCCTAGTTGTGAATTAACTCTTTTGCTTATGGAAAGGTATATGCACATGCACATATAAGGCATTTTTCCTTCTACATAAAGATAAAACCAGCTGTATTTGTCTGCTTCTACACATTAAAAGCAAGCATGTCTATGGACATGTCACATTTAACTGATACCAGAGGAATCATGAGAATCTTTGAAAACCCTTTTAAAAAATAATTCAGCCTCCCTTTCTGCCACTGACATTTTTCATCTGAAAAGAGTTCAGACTCAGTCAAACAGTGACTCCTTATCTATACCTGTGGATTTACAAGCAGGCCTGTCTTTTAATGGATTAAGAACGACAAACTTAGGGCAGATCATTCAGTGATAACTAAACATCTAGCAAAGTTCCCAGTTGCACATGACGATGCTATTCTTTTTAAGCAGAGAACAGTCATTAATAGCACCATTTCAAGGGTGTTTAGGCAATATACAAAGCTACAAAAAGCCAATAAAAGATTTTCTTTTCCCCATTCAAATTACTACTGAATTGGCCACCATATAGCCTTTTATTGTTATCTATTGCATTCAAATATGTTTCAGAGCATCCTTATAAACCTGCACCTTTAGATTTAAAAGCTTCAGTTGGCTACTCATTATAATACTCTTCCTATTACATCAGACAAACTTAATTTGCACCAGTGACTGCAGTATAGAGAGGGTGAATATATTTCAGTGTTATTACCCCCAATGTTAATCACAAATCCCTTCCCTTAGTATCAGGGACAGAAGAAAAACAATATTTGCAGCATAAAAGAGGTATTTGTGTCAGCAGAATTCAGTGATCTTCAACATTTATATAGTTGCAGCACCTATTTCCAATGAACTAATTGCATGAACATCTAAAAGGGAGTAAAACCAGAAGGAAGTTAAACTACAGTGCTATGAACTGTATCAAGATTCAAAGCCTCAATGTAATTTCAAAGATCACCTTCTATTACTCTACAGGCCCAAACATATTACTGTTACTACTCATAATTTGTGAATACCATCAGTAACATTAATCTAGTACCATACTATACTGCCTTGCACATAAATACATCACTGGGAAGTCTAGTTTTCTAGAAGAACCCAATGGTGTCTCAGTATGGATACAATTGGTAACTGAAGAGGCATCAGGAAGCAGAAAGTAAAGGGGTTAGAAGTACCAAATAAGCTTTGGCAACTGCAGAAGATTACAATGGCAGTCAGGAATATCTCTGTTTTACTCCCATTCTCTTTCTTTTGTACAATGTTGGATGCCTAGTCTCTGGCAGAGGCAAGCAGGAAGCAATGAAGTACAGATAAAACACATATCAGAAACATCACTGAGTGGAACATATGGCAGAAAACAGAGTTGCACCTACCTGAAACTGTTGTTCATCGATGTCTTCTATGCAGATGCCCATTGAGACTATGCTTGCACAGGATGGCAGGGGACATTTTCTTTTCAGTAAAACTCTGAAATGGGGGGTTACCTGCCCCTTTTAGAGCTGGCTCATGTGCTACTTTCCCCATCAAATATATCACGTATGCCAGGAGCAGACTACCCCCTTCCTTCAATTCCTGCTGTCACCACAAGAAAATAGAGGTTTTGCTCTGTAGTTCTTGTGCTATTGAGCAAGCCTTGCAAAGCAAGCTGTTATGCAGAAGGAAGCAAGAGAGGGAGAAGGAAGCAGAAAATAGCCATTTGCTCAGGGGCCTGATAGGAGCCTTCTGGGGGTTTGATTTGGCACTCAGGCCACATGTTTGACACCCCTGGTCTAAAGACTCCAATTCCAACTTAGAGACTGTTCCAGTCCCCCCACCCTGGGTGTGCTCCATCTCCCCACTTGACAACTTTGGTCATTGAGCCAGACTTATCACTGGATAACCAAAATGCTCCTCACTCTCATCATTTAATTAATTAATTAATCTTTTTAAATAAGAGCTCACAGCGGGGCAGGAGGGAGGGAATATGTGTCTGCACAAAAGACATCAATGTACAAAGTTGCAAAATGTGCAGAACAGTCTAAAGCAGGGATGTTAAACCCATTCGTTATGAGGGCCAGATCTGACAGAACTTCCTGACAGTTAGAGTGATTCCTCAGTGGAACAGGTTTCCTTGGGAGGTGGTGGAGGTTTTAAAACAGAGGCTAGATGGCTATCTGACAGCAATGAAGATTCTGTGAATTTAGGGGGAGGTGTTTGTGAGTTTCCTGCATTGTGCAGGGGGTAGGACTAGATGACCCTGGAGGTCCCTTCCATCTCTATGATTCTATGATATAAATGAGACCTTGCTGGGCCAGGCCATGTGTATACCTATTTAAGCTTAGGTGGCAGAGATATAACTTCTTCATACTGAAATTAAAGCTACAATTCCTTCCCAAACTTATTTATTAAGGCTGCTGACCTATCAGCATTACAGATGTTTCTGTATATGGTAGGGTAGCAGGGAAGAAAATCTGTGATGCAACATTTATAATTACCAAGAGCCTTGCACACGGAGCAAAATAACAAACAATGGCTATCTGGGAATTAAGCATTAGGACACAGGTAAATTGCTCAAAAATAGACTAGGAAAAGAACTGGCAACAGGATATCCCCAAAGGGAAAACAAGGATTGCAACTCAGGTAAAAATTTAAGGCACCATGGAACTGGGAAAATACAGCATATCGCCACAGCCACCTCTCCTTCAAGGAGGTCCTGGTCCTGCAAAAATCTAGCAGGGCTGAACTTTGCCAGAAGCTAAGGATGGTGGCTCTTCTTTGCTGGTAGACCTTTTTTGCCTCATAATGACACTAAGGCCTGGTGGAGTCCCCAAATGAAGTGCAGGAGCAAAGAATTGATGTTTTGAGGACTTAACTACAACATGCAAGATGTTCTGGGAATGTTTGTTGGGAAAATATGTTGTTCTGAACAGGTGTTTCGTATCTGGCATTCATCCAAAGAGGATAAAAAAAAACCTTTATCTATTAGGGTAGTTTTTCACATTCCTCAACTCTGAGGCAACTCTGGTTCTTAGGTATGTATAGCATTCTGGAAAGCTACACTTTGTGAAAGGATGCTGTCCTTCCTCACAAGACACATGGCCTTTCAACAAAGAGGAGAAGCTCCACAGACCTGAATCAATCCTCCAGAAACAAACCTTCTGTCCCGAGTGCATTTCATAACATTATGTTACTTCCATAGAATAAATTTCAGAAAACTATGCACTGAAAATGAGCAGAACGGCCCATTGGACTTACCGTGAGGGGTCTTTCTCCTCAGAGGTTCAGAGGACATCTCTGTGGGTTATTCCTACTGTTCCTTCAGGGAGGCAGGAAACACTTTTTTCACCTTCCTGTTGGCGCCTTCGGAATAACCCCGCCCTCAGTTGTGGGACTCCGAAAGCAGTATCGTCTTCCCTCTAACTAGAAGGACTATAAACACAACTAACAACTTATACCACAATATAAACTGTAACCTTGAACTCCGATAGTACTGAAAGTAACGCAGTACAAGGGAGAAAAGCTGAAGTAAGTAGAACCTAATGAGATATAAGCGATGAAGATAAATTTGGGAGTGGCGAGATGTCCTCTGAACCTCTGAGAAGGACCCCTCACGGTAAGTCCAATGGGCCTTTCTCCCTCAGAGGTTGTCGGACATCTCTGTGGGACCTACCAGAGCAGTCCCCTTTAATCGGGTGGGTCTTCATCGCTGACCTCCCCCAAAACATGCTGTAATACCTTTCTCCCAAATGCTGCATCTGCTGATGCCATGGAATGGATCTTATAGTGCCTTAAGAATGTAGACGGAGAGGACCAAGAAGCAGCTCTACACACCTCCTCGACTGAAGCCCGATTCAGCAGTGCCGCGTTTGTGGAGGCACTCCTAAGCGAATGGGCAGTAATTCCGCTAGGAACCTGCAACCCTGATGCCCTATATGCTTCACTGATACAGGCCTTTAGAACTGCACTAATTGACGAAGTAGACATCTTATCCCCAGCTCTTGGAGGCGAGATGTTGATAAACATGTAGTCAGTTTTCCTAATGGACTCAGATCTTAGAATGAAAATCTTTAAAGCTCTGCGCACATCTAAGGTATGCCAAACTATCTCCTTTGGGTGTTTGGGTTGTGGACAAAAAGTGGGTAGGTAAATTTCTTGTGTGCGATGGAACCTGGAAGCAGCCTTAGGAAGGAAGGAAGGATCCGTGCGCAGAACCACCTTTTCTTTGTGGAACACGCAAAGACCCGCCTTCACTGATAAGGCCCCCAGTTCCGAAACTCGACGTGCAGACGTTATGGCTACCAAGAAGAGAGTTTTCATTCACACCCATTTTAAGTCCACCTCTCGAAGAGGCTCAAATGGCTTCTTTGTAAGCGCTGATAAAACAGTATGGAGCCGCCAAGATGGAAAACGATGGACTGTCGGAGGTGACTTCAAATTTGCCCCCTGCAAAAATAACTGGATGTGTGGATGTTGAGAGAGCCTATACCCTCCAACGACCGGTAAGACGGTGGACAGAGCAGCTATCTGCCTTCTTAGCGTAGCTGGTTTTAACCTAGACTCTAGGCCCTCCTGTAAGAACGCTAGTATCTCCGCAATGGAAGGGGAAAGCGAAGAAACCTTTTTCCTACGACACCATCGGACAAAAGCTTTCCAAGTTGTGTTGTATATACGAACAGTGGAAGGCCTTCTTGACGCTAGCATAGTGTCGGTCACCTCAAGTGAGTAGCCTAGACTTCTGAATGCTTCCCGCTCAATCTCCACGCGGTCAAGTGAAACCACTCCGGGCCAGGGTGCCACACCGGACCCTGATGGAGCATGTCGGGAGATACTGGCAGCGACAGCGGAAGGTCTATTGATACTCCGTCAACATTGAGAACCACGGACGTCGTGGCCAATAGGGAGCTACCATGATGATTTCCGCCTGTAGAACTCTCACCCTCCGCAGAACCCGAGAAACCAGAGGGACCGGAGGAAACGCATACAAGAGACCTGGAGGCCATATGGCTGTCAAGGCGTCTGTCTGTTCAGCTTCTGGATGGAAGAACCTCGTGAAATACCTTGGTAGCTTTGCGTTTGTGTCTGAAGCGAAAAGATCCACCTCTGGTTGACCCCACCGTTGGCAAATGATATCGAATATGCCTGTGCTGAGGGCCCACTCACCTTCGCAAATTGTCTGTCTGCTTAACCAGTCTGCCTGTATATTGTCCTGGCCTCTGATGTGTTCGGCCCTTAGGGAGGCCAGATTCTTTTCTGCCCATGTCAGAATCTTTGATGCTTCCCTGTGCAACTGCGAGGATCTGGAGCCCCCTTGGTTGTTGAGATATGCCTTGGCTGTTATGTTGTCCGTTCTGACAAGAACGTGTTGCTGATACAATTGTGTCCTGAAGGCAACCAGAGCTAGATGAATGGCTCTGATTTCCAGGAGATTGATGGGAAGCAGACCCTCGGGTTGTGACCACCTGCCTTGGACTGGTTTGTCCTGAAGAGTGGCCCCCCACCACCCCACCCCACCCCAGGCTGGCATCTGTGAACAGCTCTAGGGATGAGGGAGGATGGAACAATTTGCCCTGGCGAAGATGAGACAAGTCCGTCCACCATTGCAAGCTCCTCTTGACTGTTAACGGAATTATCAGATTTATGTCCTTTCTCTCCATGATCGGAAGTTGAAATGGCCGTAGGAACATTTGAAGGGGTCTGGAATGGAATCTGGCCCATTGTATCATATCCATGGTCAAAATCAACAGTCCCATTAGTTTGGCAAGCAACATCAGTCGTGATGATTGGCTCTGGATGACCCTGATAGCCAAATCCCTGATGGTCCTGGCCTTGGACAGAGGTAGAAATAGCGAGTTGCACGTGGAATCGATCATTGCCCCTAGATGTTCCAACCTCTGGCTCGGCTGAAGCGAACTCTTTGCTATGTTCACCAAGAACCCATGTGACTGGAGACACTGAATGGCCAGAGCTGTATCCCGAAGAGATTTGTCTTTGCTGTTGGATCTGAGTAAGAGGTCGTTCAGATAGGGGTGAATGTGGACCCCCTGCTTTCTCAGCTGGACTATTGGGTTTACTAAAATCTTGGAGAAAACTCTGGGCGCTGTTGACAGGCCAAAGGGTAAGGCCCTGTACTGGTAATGTTGATTCAGTACCACGAACCTTAGAAAACGACGATGAGAAGAATGGATAGGTATGTGGAGATAAGCTTCGGTCAGGTCTATGGAAGTGAGGTACTCCCCTGTCAAAAGTGAGTCCATGATGAATCTCAAAGTTTCCATTCGGAAATGACGTACCTTGACGTAGCGATTCAGAAACTTGAGGTCCAAGATGGCCCTCCAGTCGCCATTCTTCTTGGGTATGGTGAAAAGAATGGAGTACACACCTTTCCCCCTCTCCGACCCTGGGACCAGTTCTACTGCTCGAATGTCGAGAAGGTGTTGGATTGCCTTTGTAGTAATGAGAAGCTTGTGCTTCTGCTTGGGGGTAGGTGATCTGACAAATCTGTCTGGTGGAAAGCGGTGGAACTCTATTGAATACCCCTCTTGTACAATTTCTAAAGACCATTGGTCTGCCTGGGAGGCTTTCCAAGTCTCTGCAAAATGGAGTAGTCGAGCTCCCACCGGTATGTGACTGTAGTCATGCCTGCTTGGACTTGGCCTCTCTGTCAGGCTTGTCCATCTTGGAGAAGTTATTACAATTGAATTTGGAGCCGAATGAACCTCTCTTAAAGGAGCTCTTTGGCGTTTCCCAATTAAACTTTTTTGAGTCGGTGCGATATCTGGCTAAGGAATGCTGAGTCCGAAAGGACTGAGGACCCCTTTTTTCATTTCTCCAAATGGATTTGGGCATGGCCTTCTTCTTATCTCTAGTCTCTACCAGGATCTTGTCCAAAGCGTCCCCGAAGAGACGATCCCCCTGAAAAGAGTATGCTGCCACTGTAGACTTAGAGAGAAAATCAGCTTGCCAAGCCCGAAGCCAAAGAAGGCGTCCACCGTAGTGGACACCATTGCCTTGGAGGCAAATGTCAGGATATCCAAGGTTGCGTCAGCCGAGAATGACGCTGCCTTAAGAATGCGTGAGGCGCCCTCTAACATGCGTCTGTTGTCCTCTGGTAACATCTGGAGTAGCTTACGTACCCAAACAATGGACGCCCTGGAGACCAGGGAGGCCGCAGAGGATGCTTTCACGATCAAGGCCACAGATTCGTATAATCTTTTCAAGGTTGCCTCAGCTTTTTTGTCCAGGGGATCTCTAAGAGAACCCTGGCCATCCTCTGATACCAGGCCCGAGGACTGTAGAGCTGCTACTGGACCGTCCACAGTTGGGGGTAGTAACAACTCGTTAGTATAAGCAGGGAGTGCGTACAACTTTTTTACTAAGCGAGGGAACTGCTTAAGGGAGGCTGGCTTTTCCCATTCCGCTCTAACCTGCTTCTCAAAGTATTCTGGGAAGGGGAAGACTTGTTCAGAAGTTTCCCCCCTGGGCAAGAACTCAGAATTTCTGCTGGTTCTGGACTTGAACTTCTTTGATTTAGCTCTTTTGGCTTCCTCATCAATGGGCCCCTCCTCAATTTCTAATGCTGAAAGAGTTTTGGCTAACAGAAACTGGTAATCTTCCTGATGGAAGAAACGACTAGCCTGCTCAGGTATTTTAACCTCCTCCTGTTCCTCCTCTGAGAAGCATTCCCCCTCTTCCCTATCCTCCTGATCAGAGCCAGACGCTATAGATTCAGGTTCAAAAAGTAAGGACTGGGAAGAATGCAATGGGGCCTTGCACGCTGCCTTAGTGGGCCAGGAGAAGGAGCGGGGAGGATCTAAAGTACAGGATGGACCTTGAGGGAGAAGCCCCATTCGGGCACAAAAGGATCCCATTTCCTCCTGCATAGCTCGCCTAATAAAGAGCATAGCCTCTGGGTCCAGAGGGTTGCTCATTCGTACATTACCCCCGTCCTAGAATCCTTCCATTCGCGGCTGCAGGTAGTTCCGAGCCTCCGGAGTGCCTGCTCTTAGGGGTTGGAAGGTCTGAGAGCTAGGCTCCGCACTTCCAAGATGGCCGCCGCTGTTTGCTGCCGCCCCGAGGAACGTAGTCGGGGCCTCCATTACGCGCCGTTTCTTGGCGCTGGCAGCCGAGGCGTCTGTGGCCGCGTTGGGAAGGGCGCGAACAAGCCGCGAAGGCAGGTCGGCACCTTCGACGAAGGTCGGCGCTGCGAGAGACGCGGCGCGCGACTCTCCCTCCTCATCTGACAGAAAGCCGTCCTTGCTACAAGCCATTTTAAAAACGGCCCAAACTAAACTCCTCTGCTGCCCTTGCTCAGCGAAGGTAAGGAGAAAGGGGAGGGAGAGAAATAGATATGGAAGGGAAAGAGATAAGTGAAGAAGAGAAAAAAGGCTTAGCCTAGCCTTGTGCTGCTGCTCCCTGTAGAGGCAGGAACAAAACTGAGGGCGGGGTTATTCCGAAGGCGCCAACAGGAAGGTGAAAAAAGTGTTTCCTGCCTCCCTGAAGGAACAGTAGGAATAACCCACAGAGATGTCCGACAACCTCTGAGGGAGAACAATATAACTCATTTTTTCAAGTGCATATAAAGCAAGTGCAGTAGTAGAGGAAAGAACCTAGCACACTTTCCAGCAATCAGAGTGAAGGTCAGCCACACAAATAAGTTTTGTAACAAAAGACATTGGTCTGATTAAGACTGGTACGATTGTTGCCATCTGTCAAAGAAAATAAGCAACTCAACAGAGGGAGCACCTCATTTTTCCTCCACACCATTTCCTCTTTTTCTTCCTTGAAAGCTCACCCTGAGTCTGTTATGAGCTGTTGTAACCCACCCTGAGCCCGCTTGCAGGGAGGGCGGAATATAAATTGAATAATAAATAATTAAATAAACCTCTATAGCCTCTCCTTTTCCCCACTTCTCTCCTTCCCACCCCACCAGTCATCCTACCATTATTTGATTCCTGTCTTCAGCTTTCCCTTCTCTTTGGCAACCTCTACCTGGAAAAACTATGGCCCAGCTGTGTAATAGGGAACGTGAAAGGATTTGCAAGAGGCACCTCACTTTTCTCTTTATCTACATCCACATATTTCCTATTTTCCTCCTTCTTGTAGTCCCATATTCTCACCTTTCCCTTCTGCTTTCTCTCCTTCCCAAGTACCAAACAACCTACCTTTTATCTGACCCCCCATCTTCAACTCCATTTTGTATTTATTTTCTTCATTTATATCCCACCTTTCTCCAAAGCGGGGACCCAAGCAACTTATAACATTCTCTTGCCTTGATTTTATCCTCACAACAACCCTGTGAGGTAGGTTAATGTGTAACTGCCCCAAGTTCACCCATTAAGCTTCAATGGCAAAGCACTGATTTGAACTTTTGTTTGCCAGATCATACTCTGAAATTCTTAAATACTGCAGCGTACTGGTTACTGAGTGGGGTAGCTGCTGTTGAACAGTCACAAGCAGCCAGTCCCAATCATGCAAACCCTGAAATAGTGAATTGCCCAGTAGTTGCTGTTGAACTGGCCTGATAAATCCTCCTTCAAAGGCCAGAACAAGCCCCCAAAGGGTCCTGTTTTCTTCCCCTGATTTTACTACAGCTTGAAGGAAGGCAATATTGTTGTGGTTGTCCACCAGCATTGTCCACTGAGGGCATTCATTTCCTAAAGCTACAGGTATTGCTTTTATTATTTTTGTTTTTAACCACTTTTTTGTTTGCTTAGATTTCAGATTTTAATGAAAACCTGAGGCATTTTTTAGGTTTGTATAAAGATCTGTTCATTTACCAAACCCTTTCAGAAAAGAGACTAGAAGGTTAGCTAATTCTCAGCTACAGATAAAACAAAACTAGTCACAAAAACTTTTTAAAAATTTAAATCCTCTTCTGCATGTATAACAAAATGACTAGTAGTCAATAGTCCAGTGCAATAATGGGTAACTCTACTAAATATATCTGAAGAAGAAAAAAACTTTATGGTACTACCAGGGATAAGGTCCGTTGTGAAGAAAAATACAACGGGCTCTAGAAAGAGGTTCCTGGTGAGTGCCACCCCACTCTTGCTGTCTTCCCAACCAACCAAGTGAAGGCATCACTCTCCCCACACATACACACCTCAAGGGGTGCTGAACTCTGCAGTTGTAATTCTGAGTGATATCCAGCCCTCAACTGGAGATTGGCAACAGTAGTTCTCCAAGAGGAAATGTCTGGTTTGAAAGGTGGCATGTATGGGATTGTACCTGTCTGAGGTCCCACACCTCCTCAAACCCCACCCTCTCCAGGCTCCATCCCTTAAATCTCCAGGAATTCCCTAACCTGGAGTTAGCAACCCTAACTCCTCCCCTGTCCCTCTGACTTCAGCTTTCCATCACCTCCCCTTCCTTGCAGCCTCCACATAGGAAAAGGACAGTCTTGCTCCACAGTGGAGGGGGGGACAAAGAAGTTTATATCAACCTCTGCTCCCTCCGCTCCACTTTGATATCCACCATAACCCTACAAAGTAGGTGAAGCTGGAAGTGTGTGACTGGTCCGAAATCACCCAATCAGCTTTCACAGCAAGAACCTGGGTCTGGCAGACCCTGTTCTGAAGCCCTAACTCATATGCCCTCCTCAAACTCCACCACAGAATCTCCAGGAATTTCCCACCAACCTGGAACTGGCAGCCCTAGTCAAGACTGGCCCCAATGAGTTCTCCCTCAGAGGTCTCTAGTGATACCTTTCAGAACACTCTCTCTGTGATAACGTTGACTTCAATATCTCTCTGTGTCTTGCTTTCCCTATTTGCCTCTCTCTGTATCTGGCCTACTGCGACGGGACACCATCCCCCCCCCCCCCAATCTCTGGGTGTCTCCTTCCCAGAGGAGGATAGGGAGGAGTCCTCAGCCAATCAAGAGAAAACCTTCCCTCCTCCACCCTCTCTCAGCCAATTGTGGGAAAGCTTTCTATGGCACTTTTCCTCCTCCTCTGTCCCTCAGCCAGTCGAGGAAAGGCTTTCTTTCTCTCCTCTGTAAAGCAGTGTGACAGGCACCTTGGCCAATGGGAGGATAGGGAGAGGCAGCAACTACCAGAACCAAAGTTGGTTGCCTTCTACTGACAGAATCAGCTTGGCAGACTAGCAACAGCCACCCGTGTGAGAGAGAGGAGCGGAGTCAACCAATGAGTTCTCCCTCAAAGGCCAAAACAGGACTTGAAAGGTCCTCCCCCATCGGCTTCTACTGAGAGAACCAAACTTGATTGCTTTTTACTTAGAGAAGCAAGGTTAGTTGCTTAGCAGCAGCCACTGCCTAGCAGTTTCCCCAGAGGGTCAATCGTCGTCTGTCCTCTGTCCTGGGTAGAGTTGCCAAGTCACCTGCAGCCTCCAGCGGGGGAATGTTTTTGTGTGCACAGAGCAAGTCTGGCACGATGTCACTCACAAGTGACATCATCGCGCTGGCGACATCATGCACTGGCCGCTCTAGGAGCTTCTGAGAAAACTATGGTTTTCCCAGACGCTCTACGAATTTGGGAGGGGAAATTCTATGGTACAATGAGGGCCGGCAGGTTGGGAACCTCCGGGGTGGGGAAAAGCCCGCCCGGCCTGGGAACTTGGCAGCCTTAGTCCTAAGGCTATCAGTGGGTGGGGGAGAGCAGAGTCAGTCAGTGCAATACAAGAGCAGTTGATTGATGGTTTGACAGGCCAAAGGTTGATGCACCACAGTCCCACTCAATCCCAACCAATGAGAGAGCTCAAATTTGCCAAGAGGAAAAAGGAATTATATATTAAAGATGTAAAATACCTATAGCCAATTTTACTTTTTCTATAGCTAATGGTTAGGCCTCATTATGTCTATCTTGAAAGTGTACATTGTTTTACAAAGTGGTACAAAATATAAGATACTTCTGATTTTATCTTTTATCTTGTTTAAAAGAAAATAAATGGAATTAATTTAACCCCACCCCCACTCATCTGTTTAAGAAACCAGAGTCTTGCTTATGTTGTATCTGGGATCTGTTTCTACTGGTCAGTTCTTCATGCTTGAAATATAATCAGGA
The DNA here is from genome assembly GCF_032191835.1 of Heteronotia binoei. Taxonomy (NCBI): domain Eukaryota; kingdom Metazoa; phylum Chordata; class Lepidosauria; order Squamata; family Gekkonidae; genus Heteronotia; species Heteronotia binoei. The sequence continues at coordinate 34,946,124 of NC_083229.1, forward strand.
AATACAACTCAGACTTTACTACAACATATGAATATACTTACTGATCTTAGATTACAATCCTGTGCATATGTATTGGGGAGTAAATTTCACAAAATTTGTCGGGATTATTTCTGAGTAAACATGGATAAGATCAGCCTGTTCCAAGCTTTGAAAATTAGTTATAATCATGGATATTTCATTTTCAGAACAACTTGACAGCGAAGATCCCCCCCCCTTTACTCTTTCTTCAAGACCATACATATTTTCAGCTTGCTGAGTATGCTTGTGCAAAATATGTGAGACCCATCGTATACGCTAATCAATTTTGGTAAAAGATAATGCTGCTAGTGCTGTGGGCTGTTCCTCTTATCTTGTTGATATAGCATACTTTTAAAGTCTGTGATTACTCAAAGACTTATGATAGCTGCACTGTAAAAGAAGCCCCAAGTCATGGATCACTAGCTCAGCTACAAAACATCCTATGGCTTTTAAGATAATCAGCCCACCTTGGTAGATGGTGGGCCAGAATGCAAGGGTTCAATTGTAGTATTTTCCCCCCATGCATCTGCATTCTTACATGTAAAAATGAGCAAACATTGCCTAAAGATATTTGTTTATTCTCATTAATTTGTGGAATATCCAATAGCTATTATTCATATTTCCTAGTTTCATAGTTTCAACAACAGTTGATGGATCAAAGTAGTCAGAAATCTGTTCAGGTCTATTCACAGTTGACCTCCATGAATAGATATCCTTTCTCCCTGGAAGATCCAAATCATTGTTAATTGGAGCAAAACACTTTCAGACAATATAATAATCAAGCAACTGAGTCAGTCTGACCAACTTTGAACCAATTCTTCATTACATAAATTATTTTATTGTATATAAAGAAATTGTACCTGACATATACCTTAAAATCAAAGTTACTAAAACAACAAATTTTGGAAAGCCTTCCTTTCTGGTTATTGAACATTTAATTAGTTGATATTATTACTAATAAACCAATATCTTTTTTACCTAGACTATCTCAGAGTTTTGCTGTGTGGTTAAAATACTGTTCTATTTTCTGAATAAGGATGTGCTACATCACAAATGTATTGGATGTACAATGACTTGTATGTTGCACAATGACCTGAATTGAAAGTGAATGCAGAAAAGCCTTGAAACTTTTTTAGCGTATTCCAGAATCCAGTTCAAATAACAATTGGGATTGTTCTGTGTAGTTTAAGCACCAGGCAGTTCCTGATAATACACAGAGAAATACAACAGCAGACTAAAAGTTTAAATTATAGTGCGCATCCGTGATTAGCATAAAAACACAGTAAATCTGTATTCAGGAAAGGTTACTTCATATACGCTTCAGTGCTGTTTTCTTGAAATATGTATTATATTCTGTGAAATGGGCTGACAGGCTTTCCTTCCTACCTTCCTTCCAAAACTCTCACCACTGTCTTGCCCAACCCTATCTATGCCCCTCTGCCCCACAGTATTCAGCTCTCAAAGCCACATTAAACTACAGTTCCAAGCATAAACTTGAAATATGGCATTCTCTTTTCAAGTACTGCAGTCAAACCTAGATAAATCAGGCTAGCCATTCAGTGATCTTATCAATCCTGACTCTTTAATAAATCGAACCTCATAAGTTCACACTGTAGGAAGTTGTCACTAAATGAAATTGTGACCTTATCCGTTGTGTGAACTTATCCTCCTGACAACTACATTTATCGCAGAAATAAGTAAGCTTCAGCAACAACAACAAAACCCAAACCCGTGTTTCTGATAATTGTGATCTTAGTTACATGTATCACTAATAGATGGCATCGTATCTTGATGGTTTCCTAACGATCTACACATGATGAACATCTAACCCAAAGAAAAATGTGTTCCATAGGTAAGTGCTAAAACCACTGGCAGGCGGCATTAGAAGTTCACAAAGAATAGGTACTGTGTGACAGCCTTGAATCAGAAGCTATTAGCCAAACACAAAGAGCTCTGAATTAGTGTGTAATTGCACTGGAATAGATAACATAATGGAGGTGGCAAAACAGTAACATTTCCTTTTTCACAGGATTCATTCAGGATTCTACAACAAGAGACACAGAACCCAAAGACATCATTCTGAATCAGCACAGCATTTCTTGGTCATTATATAAAAAGCCTCTCAAGGAAAACAGACATAGTAGTTGTTGTAACTAAACAAGAAGACTATTCTAAACATCTATGTTAGGGAGACAGCCATATACATTTAACAGTATTAATCAATTTTGGCTCTAGTTCCTTAATATACTAAATTTTCTCCAAGCCTGAAAGTAAGAGCCAACTCCTACACAAACTAGGAATGCCGTGTCCCAGTTGGAAGTGAGCAAATTCTCAGATCAGGACATTCTAGTAGGTGTAGGCTTGCCAGCCCCCAGGTCCAGGCAGGAGATCCCCTGGTTTTGCAAACTTCTCCCTGCTGCCAGCCAGGTGGCTGTTAGAGGAAGCCCCACCCCAACAACCATAATGTGCCTTTAGATCTCTTGAGGTTTAGAAGAAGCTTGCAAATTCTTTGTGGTTTGGAAAGGGTGTGTGCCGTTAAATCTCAGGAGGAGGAAATCTGAAGAGGGGGCAGCTGGCAAAGCCATATGGTACTTCCTGGTGAGTGTGTGAGAGAGGAAGAGAGCACGATCCCTCTGTTTGTTTTGCATTCATTTCAGTATAGTAAAATGGACAGTAAAGAGTTAACGAAAACCTGACTATGTGATAGAGAAAAACTCCACCCTCTAATCTGCAATCCACTTTTGTTTTTCTATATTAGTCTGAAGAAGTTGGTTGAAATACACCAGGCAGTTACATTCAGCAACTCCTGTGAGTAAAGCAATTTACCATTGCCACAGTGAGATCACAAAAGTGTGGGCTTGCAAACTGTTCATTTTGACTGCTTTGTGTCTGCGTGTTCACTTTCATTTAGTGGAAGTGTAGTTGCTGGGGAACCCTTTGAAGGCAAAAAAGAGGACAAGGAAATGAAGACTGTACTCAGGGGAACTGCACTGCTGTATTTTATTTATTTTAGGGAACGGGAAAGAATTCTGAGCAGGCCTGTTTAGGATTACTCTCATAGTCTTGGTCCTATTTTCCTCTCATATCTTCCAATATTATTGGATGTCTTCAAAACAAGCAAATGCTGTACCATTGATAGGCTGCTATCATCAGAAAGGGCCTACATTGGTTCTGTTTCAAAAGCTCCCAACAGAATAGTAGTAAAATTGCACAGGAAACTAAGAGCACTTAAACCTCATTAATATCAAAGTGTGAGTCCAGTGGTCCCTATAAGACCAACAAAGTTTTATTCAAGGTATCAGCTTTGGTATGCATGCACACAAAATACCTTGAATAAAATTTTGTTGAGGAGGAAGAGATAGGATTTATACTCCCCCCCTTCACTCGAAGTCTCAGAGTGGCTTACAATCTCCTCCCCTTCCTCTGCGCACAACAGACACCCTGTGAGGTAGATGGGGCTGAAAGAGTTCTTTGAGAACAGCTTTGAGAGAACTGCAACTGACCTAAGGTAACCCAGCAACTGCAGTGGGGCATCAAACCCGGTTCTTCAGATTAGAGTCCTCTGCTCTTAACTACTACACCAAACTGGCTCTCCAATGAAATCCTGCGAAAAAGGAAATGCTACTGTTCTACCACCTTCATTAATGTTATCCATTCTAGTGCAATTACACACTAATTCAGAGCTCTTTGTGTTTGGCTAATAGCTTCTGATTTCAGGGCTGTCACATAGTACCTATGCCAGTGGTTTTGGCACTTACCTATGGAACATACTTTTCTTAAAGGTGCCTCTGGACTCAAGCTTTGTTCTACTGTTTCAGACCAACATGGCTACCACTCATTAATATCAGTAAAATTTAGAGGCAGTATTTGGATATATTAATTAATCATCAATGTTACAATATCACAGATGAATGTTCTTATATCAACTCCTATGCAATATTTTTTCAGTGAGCCAACTGATATATTTACCTTGGCAATCAAGTGAGAAATCAAATTATGTACGTTCATGTGTGAACTAACCCCCAAATTCATTCAGCTGTGTATTGTGCTAGAAGAGGGGAAGTTGTCATTAAAGCAAATGAGTCAATAAAATGGAATAATATTAAAGTCAAAATACAATTTCTTGGACATAAGTTTCACTGTGGGACTTCCTGCCAGTAAATATTTCAGCAGTAAGGTGACTAAGAAAAAAAAACTAGCATATAATGTACTTCTTCACATTAATAAATAGATCAAATACTGAAGAGCATCATGTTCTCAATTGTGAAAACATTGCTGGCAGGTATATTTTCAAAAACTGTTACCAAAATAAACTGGCTATCTAAAACCACAATCCTATGTAGTTATTCCTTCTAAATCCACAGAAACTGACAGTCTCAGAAAGAAGTGACTACATACAATTGCACACTTAGTGAAATAGCACTTATTTATATGTGTACCGAAAATATGTTCCAAATAATTATGTTCAGATCTTGAAAAAAACAGGTCCTGTTCAGGGGTGGAATTCTAGCAGGAGTTCCTTTGCATATTAGGCCACACCCCCTGATGTAACCAATCCTCCAAGGGCTTATTAAAAAAAAGCCTTGTAAGCTCTTGGAGGATTGGCTAGATCAGGGCTGTGTGCCCTAATATGCAAAGGAGCTCCTGCTAGAATTTCACCCCTGGTCATATTAAATTCAAAGAAATGCTGTGCAGAAAAGAAAGTTATTTCCCACAGGCAATATAAGAGTCCCATTAAATACAATCTAATTGTGTCAAAGTCTCTGAAAGTTCCAGGACTTAACCTAATAATTATATATCTAATAGTCATCATTTAAAAAATCCACAAGGAAGGGCTGTCGAGGGATTTAGTAAGTGCTTCTGCAAATCGGGGGGGGGGGGGGAGGGGAACCCACAAATTTGCAGAAAAGGTTTAAAGTGGGGTGATTAAATTAAAAAGAAAAGGGTTTTAAATGCCAAGATTTTGAGGGACTACATTGGGTGATCTCAGCAGAGCAAACGAAAACATTATCACCAATCCACCTGCTGAAATAAAATGAGAGAGGAGGTGTGAAAAGAAGTCAAGAGCTGGCAAAGTGGGATGGAGAGAAAGCAAGTAGGCAAGCAGGAAATATAGGTGTAGTAAAACAAAAGCTGGGTGCAAACCAGAAGAATTGGAAGGTGCCAAGAAAGGAAGAGGGACAAGAGCAGACAAGCAGGCAGAAAAATGGGGAGGGAGTAAAAAAGAGGGGCAAGCAAAAAGCCAGTAAGTAGGAGAGCAAGCAGAGCTGGAGCAAGAAGCATAACACAGGGCCAAAGAAAGAGTGAGATTTCCTCTTCCCTGTGAAATCTTACGAGTACTTCTCATTATTTTATTGTACACCATACAGCAACCTATAGGTGGCCATTTTTTCATATTACTGACGACGGACTGAAATCGGTAGATTGCAGCTTGCCTAAGGCCACTTAACAAGTTTACAGTAGAGGCAAGACTTGAATGCTTTCCAGTTCACACTTAGCCACTATGCTACAATTACAAGAGGGGTTTACTATTATACCAGTTTCCAGACTTTATTTGATCTACTGATTACATATTTGATCTAGAATGTTTAAGAAAATCCAGATGGTATTTGCAACTGGGGGGGGGGGTTGTTGTCACTTTGAAAAAAATCTCAAATTTTATTTTCAAAGAGTAATTTTTAAAACATTTCTCCTGCACATCAATTACTTATCACATCACTAACACTTCACTTATTACTTATTATCAGTTACTTATTGTTCTGCCTGCTTAGTATATGATCAGCTCATAACTCAAAACATTAATAGGAAATTCCATGTGAAGAAAAACATCCAGGTATGCATAGCAGAAAGAAACTGGAATGGCTGGTTTTGTATTATTGCCACTCCTGAGAGGGTTAACCTAAGCTCTGCTTTCACACTGATATTTCAAAATGACAGAAAAGATTCCCAATTATAGTGTGACACTAAACAGACCTAGCAGGCTGTGGAGTTACTGCATCCTGCTTACATGTAGTTTGTGCAGCCCTTCTTGTTTGCTCTCTCCCCTTATCCCATCATGCACCAGGCCCCTACTTTCCCGCATCCCCATCACAAATACAGATGATACTGAAATGCCAGACTTGGCATGAACGAGCTGATGATAATACTGAAGAAGGCTCCCATCCCCCCTTTTCCCCTAGTAAGATCATCATCTGTGGCTAGACTCTTGGGTTTGCTCCTTTCCTCAGAAAAGGAGCAGCTGCCCCTGATTAATGTCCCTTTATGACTGTTAGGGTTCTATTGGTTGTTTTGAGATATTTAAAAAAGGATGATTTGTCTAAGCAAGCAGGATTAATAAATAAAATATCCACCTTCATTCTTCCTCCTTCGAGGTTTTCCACAGTTGTAGGCTGTGTGAAATATTCACAAGCATGAGAACAACCTTGCAGAAAGGCAAGTTTGTATGTATCATATTGTTTTTAATACAATGTTCTCTAGTTTTGTTTTCTGGCTTTATTGCATTTTTGGATGTCTATTTCCTACTGTTCGTATTGCTGTGCTTTTAATTGTGTAGTCCAGCTCTGCTATGATAATGCATAAATAAGCTTTTTATAGAAATATCCCTGCACATTTTGCAATCTATAGATCTTAAAGACCACTAACTCCCAACCACTAAAATTATCTTCTGAGGCCCTATTTCTGATGCCCCCTTAGAAGGGTTAACTACCTTAGAAGGGTTAGCTACCTTCTAAGGGGGGCAACCCAAGAAAATGCTTTCTTAGTCATAGCACTGAAATTCCGGAATTGTCTTACCAGAGATAATCATCAGTTCTCTTCCACCAGCAGGTGAAGACTTTTTTTGTTTGGCTCCCATTCTCTCATAAGGACATAAGAGCCCTGCTGGATCAGTCCAATAGCCCACCTAATCCAGCATTCTGTCTCATATAATGGCTAACCAGTTCCTTTGGAGGGCCAATAACAGGGCATAGAGGCTGAGGCCTTCCTCTGATTTTGCCTCCTGGCTTTTGGAAAGTGGAGGTTTCCCTCACTCTCCACAACTAGCAGCCACTGATAGACTTATCCTCCATGAATCAATCTATAAAGATGACACCTTCTTCCTGCTGAATGTTTTAATTTCTTAGTTTGAGTTTTTATATATGCACTTTACTCTTAGTTTGAAGTTGGTTTTATAATGTTCTGCTTTTAATTGTGAACCACCTTGATGGCCCTGATCGGGCCAAAAGGTAGGATTAAATTGTGTAAATCAATTAATTAATTAATGGCCCATGCTTATCAACCTTTTTTACTTAGCGAATTCTATTAAATTTGTTAACTCAAGAAATAATATGATCAAATTGCCATACATTTCACTGGTGACAATCCATTACTTTCTTGCAGTGATGTCTAGTCCTGCTGTATTTATACTAAGGAAGTCCAGGTTTGTGATGAAGAGGCAATGGCAAACCACCTCTTAACATCTACTGCCTTGAAAACCCCATGAGGCAGCTGTGATGATGGCAAAACAAAAGTCTAAGTGGTAACACTTTTTAAAGAAATATTAAAATATACAATATTCTTTTTCGGATTCCTACTTTTTCCAGAAAGTACAAGCACTGTTTTCCCAAGTAGTCGCTATAATTTCTGTGCATATTCTGTCTCCATTCATGTTTTATTAACACCAATTAACCCTGGACATAATTATGACAGCACTACTCTATGTTCCTTTTTTACATTTTTACAAGTAATTTAATAACAATCTGTATTGTACATATAAGTGCAAGTTCTGTAATTGTCTGACTTGCTTCACACACACACAATTTACACCATCAAATATATGCTTCTATAACTATATAATAGGTATTTGTTAAAATAACATTAGCACCAAAAATAAAACTAGTATATTCAAAGAATCATAGAATAATAGAGTTGGAAGGAACCTCCAGGGTCATCTAGTCCAACCCCCTGCACAATGCAGGAAATTTACAAATACCTCCCCCTAAATTCACAGGATCCTCATTGCTGTCAGATGGCCATCTAGCCTCTGTTTAAAAACATCCCGAGGAAGCCTGTTCCACTGAGGAATCGCTCTAATGGTCAGGAAGTTCTTCCTAATATTGAGTCGGAAATTCTTCTGATTTAATTTCAACCCATTGGTTCTGGTCTTACCTTCTGGGGCCACAGAAAACAATTACACACCATCCTCTATATGGCAGCCCTTCAAGTACTGGAAGATGATGAACATATCACTTCTCACCTGCCTCCTCTCCAGGCTAAACATGCCCAGCTTGGAGCTCCTTCAACCTTTCTTCACAAGACTTGAACTCCAGACTCCTCATCATCTCCATTGCCCTCCTCTGGACCCGTTCCAGCTTGTCTATTTCCTTCTTAAAATGTGGTGCCCAAAACTGAACACAATACTCCAGGTGAGGTCTTACCAGAGCAGAGTAAAGCGATACCATCACATCATGTGATCTGGACACAATACTTCTGTTGATACAGCCCAAAATTGCATTTGGCTTTTTAGCCACCGCATCACACTGTTGACTCATGTTCAGTGTATGGTTCATTAAGACCCCTAGATCCTTTTTGCACATACTACTGCTAAGACAAGCCTTTTCCATCCTATAACCATGCATTGGATTTTTCCTACCTAAATGCAGAACTTTACATTTATCCCTGTTAAAATTTGTTTTATTAGCTTCAGCCCAGCTTTTCCAGCCTGTCAAGATCATCCTGTATCCTGTTTCTGTCTTCTACTGTATTTCCAACCCTCCCAATTTAGTATCATCTGCAACTTTAATAAGCATTCCCTCTATTCCTTCATCCAAATCATTTAGAAAGATATTCACTGATATATATAAGATGCTTATCTGCAGGGGGGCTTTCTGTAGAAAAAGCCCATCAGGAACTCATTTGCATATTAGGCCACACCCCTGACACCAAGTTAGCCAGAACTGCGTTTCTGCTCAAAAAAGCCCTGCTTATCTGTTTTCAGTGTACTCAAGATACTCTTTCTGTTCTTTCTATAACACCACAGATTAACATCAAAACCTCCTGGGAAGTTTTAAAATTTCATTCTGTGCATGAGAATGTCCTGGAGCATCATATTTTAAATTTGTCTCCTATTACAAGGTATATATGCTTTGAACTGTTCATTGTCAGATGTCTGCACAGGTTACCCCATCCACTCAATACAAGATATACATTCTCTGAACAGATAATTGAACACAAGAAGGCACTTTTTGCAAACCCATGCATAGTCTTTCATATCCAATGATTTTACAATCCTTTGTGCATTATCACATGATATGTGAAAGCAGCTGCCGCACAAGTTGTTAAATACACACAACCCTGACTTATAATGAAGAAATAAGCACTAATCCACTTAACACAGTGATGGTAGTGACTTTCCAAGGTCTTAGGCAGAGTCTCTCCAAACCCTGCTACAGAAGATAATTTCAACTGAAAATGCTAGGGACTGAGACAGAGCTCTTCCACATACAAAACAAGTGCTTTATAGATGAGCTATGGAGGAGACACAGCAATACAGTGGCTGTAAAATTTCAAAATTCCTGTTGGGCACACATTTCCTGATGCTGTTTCTTTTTTTATATAAAGTCATGGGGGGAAATAAAACTGCTTATTCTCGCAACGGTAACTACTTCCTAGGGACTTTTCTATTTCATCAGCAATTACTTATCTCCAAAACTATGAAGTCCTTCATAGGGAAAGAGATGTATCTTTACACATTTCTGCCAGCAGTCCAGAGTTTGGCATAAATAGCACACAGTTAAAACATGTTACAAAACAAGATACCAAGTGTTTGACAAAATCATTACTTCATTGAAAAGAAGTATGATTCTTTCCTCTGCAGGGCAATAAAGAAGAACTTTTCAGCCTGCTCCAGTCATAAAAAACATGGGGGTGGGGGTAATAAAGCTTGTTTTCATTTTTTATTTTTCAGATTACTAGTATAGGACTGATCATTCTACAAGCCCCAGAAGGCATCAGCTACTCCTGGGAAAGTGTGTTACAAGCTCAGTTGACCCAAAAACATGAATGCGAGGGGGGAATTAGGAAGCAGACTTGCCCAGACAAGTTGTTAATTCTCTCAAAATGTATACTATAAAGATGCTTACAAGCTCCTCATCAGCACATGTCTTGCTATAGTCTTCCTGCTAAGGAAATTCACACAAGTTCAGGTAAGAACCCTATTTCACTCTCTCTCTCTCGGCTTGGCTTCGCGAACGAAGATTTAAGAAGGGTGCAATAGTCCACGTCTGCTGCAGGCTCGCTGGTGGCTGACAAGACCAATGCGGGACAGGCAGGTCCGGCCACAGTGGCTGCAGGGAAAAGTCTGATTTAGGGTTGGTGCTGTAGCAGTGTGATTCTTCCTCAATCTCCTTTTGTCCGCAGCTATGCGTGCGTTCTCAAAGGAAGAGACAGCCTGGTGGATGGTGTGCCTCCATGCTTCTCCACCAGCCTGCACCCCAGGAAGATTATCACCCTCCCTGCATCACTGTGGGTGAATCAGTTCTGAAGACAGTCCAGCAGTTCAGCTACCTGGGGTGCATCATCTCCTCAGATGCCAAGATTGACAAGGAGATTGACAACAGGCTGGCAAAGGCAAACCGTGCATTTGGCTGACTGCACAAAAGAGTGTGGAGCAACAAGCATCTAAAAAAAGGCACAAAGATCAATTTCACTCTAAAATACTTCTAAATAACAAGGGAAATAGGAGTTATCCAGTGTTTTTCACGGCATGTCACTTGTATGAACATATCAAGCTGCTTTATACTGAATCAGACCCTCGGTCCATCAAAGTCAGTATTGTCTATTCAGACTGGCAGCGGCTCTCCAGGTTCTAAAGCTGAGGTTTTTCATGCCTATTTGCCTGAACCCTTTATAGCTGAAGATGCCAGGGTTTGAACCTGGGATCTTCCGCTTACCAAGCAGATGCTCTACCACTAGGCCACCATCCCTCCCTATTATCATCTACCCACTAAATGGAAACTACTGTTGTGGAATCAATGCAGAGAGTTCTTGGCTCTCAGGGAGCAGACATTTCCTTGAGGCTAGGCTTGCTGACTTGGACAAGGTGAGGCAGACAGAAAGGTTTGGGGATGAGACCTTTTGGAATTGCAGAGAATGAGAGCCTCAAGGTCGGAGGGCATCAATCTTTACAGGAGAGACATGGTTCCATTGAAGGGACCAAGGATGACCATGAAGACCTCCAAGAGGATTTCCACAAAATTGATGGGTAACAAAACAGCAAATGAAGTTAAATGTTGGTAATAGGGCTGCCAAGCTCCTGCTGGGGGCAGGGGATCTCCCAGTTTGAGGGCCCCCCAACTCACTGGCACAAAGCAGGCCACCAGGGGGGATCACCACCCCCAAAGAGCCCCATCATCACATGACGTGCCCTGTGCAATGACATCACCCAGAAGTGACATCATCATGCTGGGAACACTCTAGGATTCACGGGAAAACTCTTTTACCATGATTGCTACAGTGTCCCCAGTACAACATGCCCTGCACGATGACATAACTTCCAAGTGCCATGTGCACAAGATTAGTCCCCCACCTCAGTGGCAGAGGGATTTGGCAACCCTAGTTGGTAAGCATAAGTTGACACATAAAGGTAAAGGTAATCCCCTATGCAAGCACCAGTCGTTTCCGACTCTGCGGTGACGTTGCATCATGACATTTTCACGGCAGACTTTTTACAGGGTGGTTTGCCATTGCCTTCCACAGTCATCTACACTTCCCAACCCCCAGCAAGATGGGTACTCATTTTACCAACTTCAGAAGGATGGAAGGCTGAGTCAACCTTGAGCCTGCTACCTGAACCCAGCTTCTGCTGGAATCGAACTCAGGTCATAAGCAGAGAGCCTGTACTGCAACTTTACCACTCTGCACCACACTGGAACAAAATATCTGAGGTTCACATATAAGCTAATGCTGAATATAGGCTGAACTTAATAAGACTAAGAAGAGAAAAGATCTTGAGGTCATAGAAAACAGCTCAATTAAAGTGTCAACCCAGTGCAATGCAGCAGTGAAAAAAGGCAAATTCTGTGTTGGGGATTATTAGGAAAGGGATTGAAAATTAAATGGCTGATAGTATAATGCCCCTATAAAGATCTATGGTGCAGCCTCATTTAAAACGGCCTTTTTTTTTTTTTACTTTCTCCGACCACAGAGCCTAGAGCTCTGTTGGCACATCCTGCTATGAGGCAGGGCCAAACAGACTGGAAACAGAGGGTCAAGCACCTCCCCTCCGGGTTCAAGTCTGCTGGCCCTGCCCACAGAGAGGAGGAGCTATGATCCCAGGAGTACAGGAATGGACCACTCCTGGGACCACTGGAGAAGATAGTGTGCAGGAGTTTTGTTCATATAAAATAATAACAAAATATGCTAAATTTTAATAGTTATGACTACTATAAAGGTGTGACTTTAGAAACAGACTAACATATTTATGAAATCTAGGAACACTTCAATAGTATTTCTCCATTATTACAGAAGTAATAGCAAAAACATGAATGCAGCATGGGAACCTTATGATTGTGATAGTGTAGCATAAGGAATTTCTGCATACAGAAGGCTGGTTCTCAAAAGCAGCAGATGCAAATACACAAATTTCATACAACCTTCTGGCTGGCTGGAACTAGCCTGATATACAAAGCAACAGTCTTATAGTTTACAAGTTCTTATAGTTTTCTCACTATACCTCTATATGAATTAAAGCAAGCATAAACTGGAAGCTGAAGATAGCTACCTGTGGGAAATTAAGTGGTGGCTTTGTTTATGTGACTCTGATCTACTCATGGAGAAAGGGTGCAAAATGTTGGCCATGGGAGAACTGACAAACTGACCTCAGAAGACCCACCTTTGACTAATTTTTTACAGCATATACATAGCTTCTATTTGCACATATTTATTAGAAGAACAAAATTAGAAAAGTACAGAGGTGTACAAAAGCAACCCAGGATAACAACTGACAGATGGAAGCAAAGGGACGCATGGACTATATGTAGCCTTGAGTCAATATGGAGAGCAGGCCAGCCTAAGAAAACTGGATTGGGTAAAGTGATACTTCCAGCACAAGTTTTTATGCATACAGAACAGCAAGAAAAAATGGTATTAAGCTAGTGTAGTGGTAAAGCGCATGCAGTGTGAGCCAGAACACTTCTCTCTTGCCAAATCTTAATTCAGTCATGAAGCCACTTGGTGAACCTCATGCAAGCCACTATTCTCACCTCCATCATGTACAATATGAGGATAATAATACTGACTCACCTTACATGGAAGGTCTAACAAGTTTTTTAAAAGAAAATTTATACACTGCCTCACTAGACCGGCTCAAGATGGTTCACAACAATAAAACAAAATCAAGCAGACAATAGAAACAAACTAAATCATATCAATAAATCAATCCAAATCAATTACCAAAACGCCAATAAAAACAGCCAATGACAGGCAGCCAGGCCATAAAAGCATACAAAACAGAACAGTTTAAAATGCTATTTATAAACTAGTCCTTGTGCTAAGAGCAAACCATAAAACAGCTGGAAAAGATGAATTAATTAAAAGTTTAAGTAAAGAGGACTCTTTCAGGCTGATGTCTAAAGGAAAGGAAAGCAGGCATCTAATAATACTAATAAAAAGGCCAGTTGTGGGGAGAAATACGAGTGCTAGAAATTTGCTGTGGAAGATTGTTGTGGCCTTGGGGGGAGCTGGGGAGGAAAAGGGAAGACAGAGGGAGGCAAGGTATGTTGAGAAGGCAGTTGTTGGGAAGGGAAATGGAGAAAGAGAATTGTGGGTAGGTTATCAGAGAAGGGTGAAGATTAAGAAAGAAGGGTTGGAGGCAAAAGAAAAGACAGGTTGCTTACCTGTAACTGTAGATCTTCGAGTGGTCATCTGTGCATTCAGACTCATGGGATAGTGCGCCTGCGCCGATCCCCGAATCGGTAACTGAAAAGCCCGGGATTTTTTCGCGCTCGGCGCCACTGAGCATGCGCACGCGACCCACTGTGCATGCCCACCGGCGCTCGCGCGACAATCCCGCCAGTTCCTTCCTGACCGCCGAAAGCCTCTTACTGGAAGGAGACCGTCAGCAGCGGGGAAGGAGGGCGGGTAGTGTGAATGCACAGATGACCACTCGAAGATCTACAGCTACAGGTAAGCAACCTGTCTATCTTCTTCGTGGTCTCTGTGCTTCACACTCATGGGAGATTAGCAAGCAAAGCATACCTGGAGGTGGGAAGACGGTCAGCCCGAAGAAACAGCTTGTAACACCGCAGCTCCCAACCGAGTCCTCTGCTGGGCATGCACGTCCAGCGCGTAGTGCTTCATGAAGGCATGCGGAGAAGACCAGGTAGCCGCCTTGCAGACATCAGACAGAGACACACCCTTCAGGAATGCCACCGACGTGGCCATCGCCCTTGTGGAGTGTCCACGAACAGGTCCAGGTAAAGGCTTCTTAGCCAACAAATAACAAAGTTTGATCGTCTCAGTGAGCCACTTGGAAAGTCTTTGAGACGAAATTCTGGACCCTAACTTGGGGGCAGAATAGGAGACAAAAAGCTGATTGTCCTTACGAAACCCCCGTGAACGATTCAAATAAAACAGAAGGGCACGCTTAACATCTAACGCATGCAGCCTGCGTTCCTCATCCGAGGAAGGGTTAGGGAAAAAGGTGGGCAACCAAACTTCTAAGTTAAGGTGAAACTGGGAAACCACTTTCGGGAGGAATGTAATGTCCGGAGCCAAAGAGCCCCCAGCCTTCTGAAAGGCAAGGTATGGGTAGTCACACCTCATCGCCGTGAGCTCCCCCGCACGACGTGCTGAAGTGATGGCAACCAAAAATGCAGTCTTCCAAGATAAAAGTTGCAGGGAACACGTTGCCATGGGTTCAAAAGGACGGCGAGTCAACTTGTCCAGAACCAAAGTCAAATCCCACAACTGTGGAGGGGATCTAGAAGGGGGATGAAGGCGGAACAGCCCTTTCATGAATCTTTTGGACTGCGGGTGAGCAAAAACGGAGTAACCCTCAACTGAACCATGGAAAGCAGAAATAGCTGCTAAGTAGACCTTGATGGAGGAGAATACCAGCCCCTCGTCCACCAAAGACAAAAGAAACTCAAAAATTGCCGACAGCCCAACCGAGGCAGGCGGCATCGGGGAGTCAGCCACAAATTTACTAAACTTCTTCCACTTCCTCTCATAAGAGGCACGGGTGGAAGGTTTCCTGCTGCTTTGGAGCACCTGCTGGACCCTGGTGGAAAAGTCTAGTGGTCGATGAACCACGCTGTCAGCTTCAGGTGCGGCACGTTGTGATGGAGCACGTGCCCGCCCTGGGCCGACAACAGGTCCGGTTCTGCCGGGAACTGGTAAAAGATCCCCCTCGACTGCTGGAGCAGAATCGAGAACCAGCTCTGACGGGGCCACCACGGAGTCACCAGAATGCAACGTGGCTTCTCCTGCACTAGCTTGTGGACCACCCTCGTCAGCAAAGGTAAGGGCGGGAACATGTACAGGAACCAGCCCTCCCACCGAAGTAGAAGTCCGTCTCCCAAGGAAGCCGGATCCGCACCTCCCCTGGCACAGAACAAGGGGCACTTCTTGTTCTGCGCTGTGGCAAAAGCATCCAGCTGCGGGTAACCCCAAAGTTGGAACACTGGCTCTAGGAACCTCCAATGCAGTTCCCATTCGTGTGGGGAGGCTCCCCCCCTGCTGAGAGAGTCCGCCTGTATGTTGAGGACCCCCGGCAGATGTGTGGCCTTTACAAAAATGTCCCACTGGAGGCACTCCTCCCAGAGATCTATCGCCAGCGAGCATAGCCTGCGAGACACTGTCCCCCCCTGTCTGTTTATATAACACAGGGCAGTGGTGTTGTCCGTAAGCAATGCCACAGTCTTTCCCGCTAACAGTGGGCGGAAAGATCGAAGGGCAAAGTGAACCGCCAGCAGTTCTAGATAGTTTATATGGCACCGGCTCAGTTTCGGTGTCCACTTGCCTCCCACACATAGATCTTCCAGGTGAGCTCCCCACCCCCACATGGAGGCATCGGTAGCGATGGTCACTGTAGGGGTCGGCAGATGAAAAGGAGCCCCTTGGCAGATGTTGCTCTCTGCTCCCCACCATTGCAGTGAGCGGAGAGTCCCGAGTGGAATGGTGAACCTCTTTCGAGGTGAGTCTCTGAGAGGTCGAAAATGGCGCAAGAACCATAGCTGTAGGCCTCTCATGTGCAGTCTTGCGAAGCGTAGCACGTTTGTCGTCGCAGCCATCAACCCCAGCATCCGCTGGAGCTGCTGGGCCGTGCCCCACTGCCGCCTTCGAAGAAGCTGTACCAGATCGATGATGTCCTTCGCTCTCTGCGAAGGAAGAAATGCTCGATGCTGCTGTGTGTCCAACAGAGCCCCTATGAATTGAACTGTCTTTGAAGGAGTGAGATGGGACTTCTCCAGGTTGATCTGCAGCCCCAGGGTGCCGAGAAGACGCAGAGTGATGGCAATGTGTGTTAGACTCTCCCTCGACTTCGCCACAAGAAGCCAGTCGTCGATGTATGGGAAGACAACGACTCCCTGCAGACGAAGATGGGCAGCCACCACACTCATCAGCTTCGTGAACACCCGAGGGGCAGTAGACAGTCCAAACGGCAGGGCCCTGAATTGGAAGTGCCGAGCACCCACTGCAAACCTTAGGAAACGCCTGAACGCAGGATGAATGCTGACATGAAAGTAGGCATCCTTGAGGTCCAGGGTCGCCATCCAGTCCCCTTGATTGATGAGGGGCAGGATTGTTTGCAGCGTGGCCATTCTAAACTTCTGGTACCGAATAAATTTGTTCAGACTCCGAAGGTCCATGATAGGCCTCAGGCCCCCGTCCTGTTTGGGGACCAGGAAGTAGTGGGAGTAGAAACCTCCTGTCCTGGCCTCCAATGGAACTTCCTCTATGGCTTGTTTTTGTAGGAGGTTGTTCACCTTCGCCAGCAGAGGTGGGGAAGGGGGAGTGGTAACTACCACGGACTGGTCTGGGGTCTGAATAAACTCTATTTTGTAGCCCTCTTTCACGATGGACAGAGCCCACCTGTCTGTGGAGATCAACTCCCAGGCAGGCAGGAAAGGGCGTAGACGGATGGAAGAGTCGGCAGTGGAAGCGATGACGCGTGCTAGCAGGAAGTCAAACCCCCTGCTTCTGTGGCCGGGCCCCCTTAGACTTGTTGGAAGGCTGGCCCCCGTAACGGTTCCTGCCGTTACCGGAGTAGGACGGTCGTTCGGGCTGTTGAGAACGAGGACGCCACTGCTCCGGGGAGAACTTTTGGTATGGTTTTTTGGACCAGGGTTTGGGCCATTGCTTGGATTTAGAGGACTTGGAGGACGACTGGACACCCAAGTTCCTAGACGTCTTGACACTCTTGTCAAACTCTTGCAGCGCCGTGTCAGTTGTGGTGCTGAAGAGTCCATCACCCTCAAAGGGTAAGTCTTCAATAAAGGTCTTGGCGTCCTGGTGTAGTGCCGTTGACCTGAGCCAGGAGTGCCGCCGGATGCAAACCGCAGAAGTAATAGCCTTGGCTGAAGCCTCAACCATATGTTTCGCCGCGGCCAGCTGCTGTCTGGCCACAACGAGACCTTCTTTTTGCAACTTCATTGCCGCCGTCTTCTTGTCCTCGCTTAAAGAAGAGAGGAAGGGAGAGAGCTGTTCCCACACTGCATACTGATATCTAGCCATGCATGCAGCATAGTTAGACACCTTAATGCCGAGTGCCCCCGCTGAATAGACCTTGCGGCCCATTACATCAATCTTCCTGCCCTCCTTGTCCTGCGGGGAAGAATGCACCTTCCTAGCCTTCGATGAGGATGAGACCACCACCGAGTTCGGACGCGGGTGGGTAAACAAGAATTCGGCCCCTGCCTCCTGGACCCTGTACATGTGGTCCAGCCGTTTGGAAGAGACCGGTGTTGAAGAAGGCTTCTTCCAAGGTTCCTTGATGGCCTGAAGGATCACCTTGGTAACCGGCAGGGCCACTGCAGTGGACGTGTTCTTTTGCATGATGTCAAACACGTTGTCATCCACCACAGGCTCCGGCTGAGTCACAGGCAGTTTGAGGGTGGCAGCAATTTGCCTCACGAGGTCTCCGTAAGACTTAAGATCCTCCGACGGCGAAATCGGAAGATCTTCCGCCGTTTGGGGACCCGGTGAGGGTTCCAACTCTGGCTCTTCAGTTTCCGACTCCGATGAAGAGGAGTCTCGCTGGGTAGAATGCTCCGAGAGCATCGGGGTCGATTCTCGAGGTGGAAGATGAATCAGCGGTGGTCTTAGCGGGGTCTCGACCGGAACCAGCTGACGGTCTGGGGGAACCGAAACCGATGCCGACGCCTTCCGGGATCGATGCGAAACCCTCGACATCGAAGAAAACTCCGACGCTTGCTCCCAGTCTGGATACTCGTCCGGGTACCATCGACAGGATTCATACCTGGAGTAGGGAGGCTGCCACCTGCGCTGTTCCCATGGTGGTATCGGGAAGCGCTGGAGAACAGGAAATCGCTCTCGCCTTTGTCGGGGCTTGAACGGCGGATCTATGACCGGTGCCGAAGCATCCACCTCCGACGCTGAATCACTGATCGACCGCCGACGGGAGCCGGAAGATGAAGACCGCTGTGTGAGGTCGATCTCTGGCTCGTGCTCCGACGCCGACAGCCGACGGACTGATGGGCTTCGAATCGGAGAGACCCGCGCCAACTTCGACGGTTTTGCCGATGTCGATGCACCACCCGACGGGGAAGGAGTGCGGGGTCGCTTGCGCTTCTCCTTCGACTTCGCCTTCTTAGGAGCTCGGTTCCCCGAGTCCTCTCGGCGTTTCTTAGCGGGCGTACCCGAGCCCTCGTGGGAACGGTTTGTAGCGCCACGCTCCTCCGGCAGTTCTAAAGTCAATATCCGAGCGGCATCGGCCGATGCGAGCTCCTGTGCCGGGGTGTCGGTCGACTTCGGTGCCGATGACTCCATCAGTCGATGAGGCCGAAGCGCCGATTCAGTCAGTGCCGCTGATAATCGAGCCGCGCGGTTCTTTCTGGTCTGTTTAGAGAACCGAAGGCAATGCGGACACGACTCTACCCTGTGCGTCTCTCCAAGGCACAGCAGGCAAAGGGAATGGCCGTCCGGAGGGGCGATCTTCTTGCCACAAGCACGACAGCGCTTGAAAAACCCCCAGCGACTTTCCATAAGCAGCCGCCCGAGAAAAAACTCTCAGCTAAAAAACGCCTGAGAGAAAAAATGGGGGAAAGCGAAAGTGGAGCGCCCCAAGGGGCAGACCGCCAGACAAACGGAAAAAACGCTTTTTTTTTTTTTACTATCTAACTATACACTATCTAACTATACACTAATAACTAACTAACGAACTATTTACACAGTGAAAACGGGCAAAAACGAGAGAAAAGAAACTCTCACCGACCGGGAAAGCAGAAAGTGAACCTCTCTAGCGCGGCGGTCAGAAAGGAACTGGCGGGATTGTCGCGCGGGCGCCGGTGGGCATGCGCAGTGGGTCGCGTGCGCATGCTCAGTGGCGCCGAGCGCGAAAAAATCCCGGGCTTTTCAGTTACCGATTCGGGGATCGGCGCAGGCGCACTATCCCATGAGTGTGAAGCACAGAGACCACGAAGAAGATGGGTAGATTGCTTTCTTCTCTCTGAAACCTCTACCTAGGAAAAGTACAGTCTTTATACACAGTGGGGACCAAAGCAGCTTTCATCATACTCCTCTCCCCCTTTTGATCTGCACAACAACCCTGTGAGGCAGGTTGGGCTAAAAGTCTGTAACTGGCCCTAAATCACCCAGTCAGTTTCCACAGCAAGAAGCTGGGTCTGCTGGACCCTGCCCTGAAGTGCCAATGGCCATGTCACACTGGCTCTCATAGGTGGGTGACCTCAGCAGGGTATAGCGACTCAGGGTGTATCATTTGCTCCAAGGGAATTGGCACCTGCCCATCTGGAGACCAGCTGTAATTCTGAGTATTTTCCAGCCCTCACCTGGAGATTGAAAACAATGGTTTCCCAGGAGGAATTGGCTGGTTTGGAGAATGGAGTCTATGGCATTGTGTCTGTCTGAGGTCCCCCTCCTCCTGAAACCCCACCCTCTCCAGTCTTCACCCCTCAAATCCCAGGATTTTCCCAGTCAACCACCAACCTACTTTTATCTGCCCCTCTGACTTCAGCTTTCCTCCGCTCTCCCTTCAGTCTCTACCTAGGAAAAGGACAGTCTTTCCACCCAGCGGGGGGGGGGGGGGGGCAAAGCAGCTTATATCATTTTCCTCTCCCACTTTTGATCCACGCAACAACTCTATGAAGTAGGTTAGGCTGAAAGTATGTGAGTGTTCCAAAATCACCCAATCAGATTCCACAGCAAGAAACTGGGTCTGGCAGACCCTTCTCTGAAGCACTGACGTCCGTGTCACAGTGGCTGTCATTGGGGGGGGGGGGGGTTGCTGCTGAATGGGAACAAGCAGCCAGGTCTAGTTAAGTCATGCCAGTCAGGAGGCATCAAGTCACCCAAAGGGTGCTGCCAGGCCTAGGGTAGAAAACCTCCAAGTGGAGGCTGAAGATCTCCTGGTATCACAACTGAACTCCAGACAACAGATCTCTTTTCCCCATGGAGAAAACAAATACTTTGGAGGGTGAACTCTATGGCATTATATTCATCTGGGGCCTCTCCCTAAAATCTGGCTCCCATAGACTCCCAGGAATTTTCCACCAACCTGGAGCTGGCAACACTAGCTAAGACTGGCCCCATGAGCTCTCCCTCAAAGGCCAAAATAGGCCTGGAAAGGGCCTTCCCCCCATCTTTTACTGACAAAACCAAGCCAGGTCCAACTCAGGGTTGTAGGGTTGCCAGGTCCAACTGTGGAAATACCTGGGGACTTTGGGGTGGAGCTGGGAGACTTTGAGGGTGGAGCCAGGAGACTTTCCCATTCCCCCCAAAACATAAATAAAAATACAGCAGTGCAGTTTCTGTGAATATAGTCTTCATTTCCTCCCCTAGCAGCTGGCTGCACTTCCACTAAATGAAACTGAACACACACACACACACTCACAAAGCAGCCAAAATAAACAGCATGCATACACTTTTGTGTTCTCACAGGGGCAACTAACACACTGGAGCTGCTGAATGTAACCCACTTCAATCAGCTTCTTCAGACTGGGGCAGCTTTCCTCCTTGCTCCATCAGCCAATCAAGGAAGGCTTTCTTTCTCTCCTTACAAAGCAGTGTCTCTCATCTCAGCCACAGAATGCAACAGACCTTGAGTAGCGGTTGACGGGCCAAAGTGGTGGAGTGCATACCACAGCCAATGGGTGAGCTGGAAAGTGCCACTACCATACACCTTTTATATATATATAAAAGATACTTTATAAATACAAACCAGTATTGCCAACCTAAAGAGAAGGCATAGTTTATAAAAGTGAAAAGAACAATTAGCAACTTCTAAAAGACTGTTAACCATGTTTTAAAACTGTACCCCAAGGAAACTTGTGTTCATTGGAAGGTTTTAGGAAGTCATGGTAATGGTGGCTGCCAGTTTACCTTATCAGAACCAAAGCCTGTCTATCGTGGCCCAATGTGCTTCCACAAAATGCAAATGCAGGAGAGGCTTCTGTGTATTCAGACCAGTGATCCTTAACCTTTAGTCTACTGCTGTATGCACAAAAATCACCATCCAATGCCTCTCAAGCGTCCCTGGTCAGGACATGTGAATTCAATCTGACAATCAAGATAAGTATTCACTAGGTGCCCCAGGATCTTTTGCAACTTGTAGGAATTCTGTGTCAAATATGCAGAAATTCTTAGTAGTCAAGTTCATGTGGAACGTTCACCAAAAGTGGAAAATTTGGAAACCACAAATGCTGAGTCATTGCTACAGTGTCTTCCAATGTGACCAGGCTGTCCATCAAACTGTTACCTAAAAACAATTAGAGAACACTTCCTAAACTTCCCCAAGCCCTCATTATAATATAGTTTGTTGTTGCATTAAAAACCAATTATACACTCCATACACCATGATATTATTTTACATTGTCTTCTTTTAACAATGCATTAGTCCTTAAATGTCCACTAGCCTAATAATAGTCTGTGGAAAATATTTTTTCAAAAAATATTTACAAGAGAATGGCAACCTAATTCTCATTCTTGCCTCTCTGACACTATAGATATGAAAACTGCTACAACATTTTGTATGGCATGAGTAGGCATGAGCTAATGAGGACAATTTATGTGAGGTTAAGTAGAGCAAGTCCATCCTGCCCAACTGTCTCCCAGATGCACTCCCATTATAACAGCTTGCAACAGCATATTGGGTATGAAGAGAAACATGCATGTAGATTACCTTTTATCTCATAAACTTCTTTAGACTGCCATATATATGAGTTATCTATAATTATTATATTTATCATCATCATCATCATTATTAGCAGTAACATTTCTATACCAACTTTCAATGTAATTCAGGTCTTCAAGGCAATGAACATTAAAACATGTCAAAGATTAATCAATTTCAAATATTGAAAACAGCATTTAAAATACAAAAATATAAAAAATATTTAAAGCAATTAAATGCTAATAAGAGCTAATGAGAGGATGCCAAACAAACCAAAAAGGTCTTCACCTACTAGCAGAAGACAACAATAGGGGAAATCATTCCAAGGTTCCTGGGGAGAGAGTTCCAGAGTTTCATGCCATGACTGAGAAGGTTCTTTCTTGCATTGCCACCCATCTAGCTTCAGAAGGTGAGCATCCAGACCTGGGCCTCCAACAATGATCCAAGTCAGGTAGGTTCATATAAAAGAAGGCAGTCTTTAAGGGATGCTGGCCTCAAGCCATATATGGATTTAAAAATTAACACGAGCAGTCTAATTTGGGAAATGGTGTAGACAGGCAAAGATTTGAGTGATATGGTGTTACTACAACAATGGTCCCTAAAACTCATTCCAGACAACATTCTGTACCCACTGAAGCTTCCAGACAGGCATCAAGGCAGCCCCCACTGAGTGCACTGCAGTAATCTAATCTAGATGTCACTGGGGCATAAGCACGACTGTGGCAAAATCTTTTTTGACCAGAAAGGGCAGTAGTTAGTACACTGGCCAAAGCTGTGAAAAGTGCCCCAGCCACCACGGCCACCTGTTAAGAACATAAGAAGAGCCCTGATGGATCAGACCAGTGGTCCATCTAGTCTAGCATCCTGTCTCACACAGTGGCCAAATGATTCCTCTGAAGGACCAACAACAGAGTATAGAGGCTCCTTCCCCTGATGTTTCCTCCTACCTAGAAGTGTAGTGCCTCTGAATGTGGTGGTTCCCCTCAGAAGCCACTGACAGACCTATCGTCCATGAATCTCCTATTTTAAAACTGCTTATTCCTCTGGCCATCACTATATCCCCTGGCAGCAAATTCCACATTTACTCTCTATGTAAACAAATAAGAACTTGCAGCACTCCCAAGCTATGAATTAACCCCTTTAGAGGAAGTGGAACCCCATTCAGAACAGGACACATCCCAGCTTCTGGGTCAGACCTTTCTCCCACCAGAAGCACCTTTGTTTTGTTGGGATGAAGTTTTAGCTTATTAGCCTTCATCAATCCCAAAACCGCCTCCAGGTACTTATTCATGATTTTCACAGCTTCCCTGGGATCTGCTGGATCTGCAAGATAAAGATTATGTCTCATCTTCAGATTTCAAAGTGCTGTTATTTGCAATGGTGTCTTATCAGCACAGTGATTCACTGATGCAAATTTTGAGACAGACTCCCATAAGCAGTACGATACCAGAAACTGCAACATTTATCCCCTAGGATACAGTGGCCTATAAACAGAACTAAATAAACAAATTGGATGAAATAATGAGATCTCGGAGAGACTGTGGATCAGTGGTCGAGCATCTGCTTGGCATGTAGAAGGTCTCAGGTTCAATCCCTGTCATCTCCAATTAAAGAATCTGGCAGTAGGTGATGCAAAAGACCTCTGCTTGAGACCATGGAGAGCTGCTGCCAGTCTGAGTAGATAATACGTACACTGATGGACCAAAGATCTGATTCACTATAAGGGAGCTTCCTGTGTCCTCTCTTCTTCCACTGCAGTTATCAGGAAATTTAATGCATTTATTCCATTCTAAGCATTGTTGTCTTCTTTGATATACAGGATTCAAACACTCCTGGGCCTGGACCTGGCATAAAATCTTTCAGATATATAATGTAAGGGACAAGATTTAACTGGAATTATATACATAGCTCACAACCACTCTCAGACAAAGGGTAAGTTTATGTTTTCTGCTTTTTGTTAAGTTTGCCCAGTAAACTTTGGTCAAAGATCAACACAGTCTCTCAAAAGTAGAAATCACAGTAATCACTTCATAGTTATCACAAAATAACTTAAGATAGTAGGTGGCAGCTACATAATAATTTCATTGGAAGCTATGGTAATTACATAGTAAATCGTGTTAACGCTACTGCATTATCTCCTAACTGTGCAATTAACTCATGTAACTACTGCATGCTATGTTTAGGAAGTTGCTGATGCCACACTTCTGGATCATAATTGCAAAGATAAGATAGAAACTTTCTTTAAAATGATAGCATGGCTAATATTATTCTTTGGCTGCATCTCCCACATAGAACAAAAGATTATTATCAAACCACTGTGGAGATTGATGGCCCTGAAAATATGGGAGCAGTAGGATGTCATCTTGAAAGAACCATAATATTGTTTCATCTTTGATACAGGCTGTCATTCTGTTGCCTATTGGTTTATGGAGTTGTCTGCCAAATTGTTTCTTAGAAAGCACTTTATCTTCTTGGTGAGTGAAACACCACAGGCTAGGCTGTAGTTATGGTATAGAAGAGTTGATAGTTGATACATGCATACCTCCTACCCTAGTGCCACTATAATGCAACTTAAGAACTTAGAACATAGCACTCATTCCTTCTGTCTTATTTCCTGACCACCTTCCAGTGTATTTTGTCTCTTCTGTATAAAAACCTATTACATCACTGGCAATTTTGGGATCCTATGAATTACAAAATAGCATTTTTTAACAATATGTAAATGACATTCCACTTCACACTCTCCACTAAACTGGAGAAGGCTGGTGGATAAGGCAGCAGATCTGTTAATATTTTTTCAATAGCTAGGACATTCATCTTTCACTGTAATGTTAAATTTGTGAAAATGTATTTATATATTCAGTATTTATATGCTTTAAAATAATAAATTCCTAAAACAAATACCTATAGTAATGAATGTTTGTGGTGATTATGCAAAAATATGGACAGTAGAATATGGACAGCAGTGGAGTAAATATATATTAGTGCATGGCAATGTTTATTAAGCTATCTCGCTCACATTCCAGGTTTGACTGCACAATTTAATAATTACACCAATGTCATTAGAACAGAAAAGAAAGGGATTCAGCAAGGGATGGAGGAATATGGTTCCCAGTTCCAGGCTGGGAAACTCCTGGAGATTTGGGGATGGAGACGGAAGGGCAGGCACCTTAGTGGGGTACAGTGTCATAGTCTACCCTTCAAAGTCTCCATTTTCTCCAGGGGACATGACCTCTGTAGTCTGGAGGTGAGCTATAATTCCAGGGGAACTCCAAGTCCCACCTGGAGGCTGGCACCCCTAGATTCTGCTAAGAGAAGGCTTAGGCCCTCTTTCACTACATGGAAAAAGCAACAAATGCTACACTGCTTTCATATGAATGCACTACCTGCATAACTACCAAATCACTCCACAGAAAGAATATGAGGTTAAAATCTTGTGGATGGAGGAGGGCGCGCGGCGACGCGGAAGATGGCGGACGCTTGAAGCGGCAGCTCCCGGCTCACAGTCCCTTCCCGCTTCTCCCGCTCCCGTTCCCAACTATTTCTTTCACCTGGCATGGGCAAACAAACTGCAGGGAACACCAAGGCAGCCAAGAAAACTCCTGCGAAAGCCACACTGACGCAGCAGGTACTAAACTTTCTTCCAACGAGCCCCGGGCCCTTACCTCTCTCTGAAATGGCGTCCAGCCCTTCCCCCGGCCCTGCTCAGGAAGAGGGCTCTTTATTAACAACTCAAACATTTCAAGCGGCGATTTCACGCTTGGAGGACTCAATAGGGGTCACAATGGGGGAGAAGATCAGCAAAGCTATTACCCCCTTACAATCAGAACTAAAAAAAATTAATGAAACACTTTCAGCAGTCACGCTGGAAATGGCTACGGTGGCCCACGAGGCTGTACAAGCCCTGCAAAGCTCAGACCTATGGCTCCATGAGAAGGTGCTTTACCTGGATAACAGATTAAGGGCTGCTAACCTGAAATTTAGAGGCCTACTAGAACAGGCGGAAGAGAACCAGGAGGTAAAAATCTTCATTGCCTCATGGCTTGCTTCAGCCCTCCACCTCCAAGATGGAGTCACCCCTCTTATTGATTCTGCCTACCGTCTGGGGGCATTACAGCCCAAGTCAAAAGACTTTTCAAGAGACATACTCGCCACGGTTCCAGACTCCAGGACCAGAACCCTGATTTTACAGAGAGCCCGATCTGAAGAGGGTCTACTCTACAAGGGAAAAAAGATCCTGGTTCTAGCTGATCTTTCACCGGAAACTCTGCAGCATAGAAAAGAAATGAAGCCAATTCTAAACTCACTATTTGAACACAAAATACGCTTCCGCTGGGCTTCTCCTATCCAGATACTGGTTGTTCACCAGGGCCTTCGGCTAACAGCTTCTGATTTCACCTCCGGCTGTGATCTTCTTAAACAACTAAACATTGACTCTCCTTCATCTCCTGACTCAAGTGGGGCTACTTCATCTCGTTCAACCAACCCACCATTTTCTTTCAAGCCAAGAAGACGACGCTGACTTCTCCACGGACGTTCAGTTCACCTCCTGCTACTTCCATCTCCTGCTTCTGAACAGTTGTATTTGCACTACCCATGCCATCTTGTTCTGGTTTAAGGGAGCGGGGTCTTTCTTTCCTCTTATTATGTCACATTGTTAAGGGAACAGCCGGGATGTTCCTTCTTTTTGCTCCCTCCATATTAGATTGTATATTTCTTATATACTGAGTAAAGTTGCATTGTTTCCTGGTTGGAAACAATTAACAGTTTAGTAAGATTTATGTTGTTAATATTGTTGATTTGTTTTTTTAAGGGGAAAAGGTACCTTTTACTGGTGTTTATTTATGGCCCTTTTCAGACGGTGCTTTTTGACCAGCACTGGTATGTTCTGGTATACTCTGGCCATGACCCACGAACTCAGTGGATCCCTTTAGCGGTGTTTGGGGTTTTGGAAATTTTTACATTTATACTGAAAAGTGGTTTGTGTTTGTTCAGTTTGGTTCGGACAAATATGGTTGTCGTTGGGAACCTAGATTTTTGCAGTCAGGTCACCAATCCTGGTACTCCCACCCCAATGTTCTCTCTTTGTTTATTCTGTGTTGTGAGAACAAGGGAAATCTGGTCATTGCTACTTGTTTTTTCTACTTCTTCTCATCATTGTTATACAGAGCCCCAGTCCGGGTTCTACAGGCGTTATATGGATCTTAACAATGTTTTTTTTTACTTTAATGTATCTAAATTATGTCTGACTTAAAGTTAATTTCTCTCAACTGCAGAGGCCTTAACAACATTATTAAAGCCAAGCGGCTTTCTTCCGCTTTGACCAAATTACAACCTGATCTTCTTTTCCTACAAGAAACCCACATTAAGTCGGCAAGCTCCACCATACTTCGATCTAAGTGGTTCCATACACAGTACGTAGCTCCTGGTTCTTCTAAATCACGCGGAGTCGCCATTCTACTTTCAAAAAATACCCGGTTTGTTTTGTCGGCTCAAGAAGTCGATCCCCAAGGACGTTATATCTTTATAAAAGGTACACTTAATGACTCTCCTTTCACTCTGGTTTCTCTATATGCTCCCAACTCCTCACAAATTACCTTTATAAAAGACACGCTTTCTAAACTTGCCCTTTTCCAAGAAGGGGCAGTCATTATAGGGGGGGGACTTTAACCAAATCATAGACCCCAGGTGGGACAGATCCTTTAAGCCACACTCTCCCCCGACTTCTTCCCCAGCACCTATGCAATCTGTCCTTCATAATTTTAACCTATGTGACGATTGGAGACTGCATAACCCGGGGGTTAAGGACTACACCTACTTCTCGGCATTACACAATACCTTTACAAGGATTGATTATTTTCTTATTTCTCCCTCCTTATTGAACCAGGTTTCTTACACCAATATTGGCCTCAGGACACTTTCCGACCACGCCTGGTTGGAGTGCACACTGCATGTTGGTTCTCAGGACAGGCCTTCATTTAATTGGACATTAAATAAATCACTCCTTCTGAACCAAGAATTTTGTACACAATTAGAGCAAGAGATTAATCTTTATTTCAAAAACAATTTGGATTGTGGGGTTTCCAAAGAAATTGTGTGGGACGCAATGAAAGCTGTTCTGCGAGGCAAGTGTATCTCCCTGCATTCGGCCTATAAAAAAAGAAAATTAGAACTGAAACAACTTATTTTAGACAATATTAAACACTTGGAACAAAAACACAAGCAAACCTGCTCTAATAAAATTTACCAAAAACTTGTTCTCGAAAGACAGAAACTAGACTTATTGGAAACATCTAATATTCGAAAAAATCTACTATTCGTGAAACAAAAATACTGGTATAACCACCCCCGTTCGTTGAAGCTACTCTCGTGGAAACTTAGGAAAGAGCTAGGTGAGAGACAGATTAAATGTCTTAGAGGCAACTCTGGCAAAATACACTCATCAAATAAAAAAATCTTGGACACCTTCCATCAGTTTTTCCAACAGCTATATACCTCGTCCAATCCTCCTTCTCACCTAATAGACCACTTTTTTCAAAACGAGAAGATCCTTACCCAACTCTCCCACGAACACCAAGCCTTTTTAGATTCTCCGAATTCTTCCCTTGAAGTCGTTGATGCCATTAAGGCCTCCAAAATCAATAAAACCCCAGGTAGAGATGGACTACCTTCAGAATTTTATAAAAAATTCAATCTTTCCCTGGTACCTCACCTTACCACTGTTTGCAATCTTGTTCTGGACTCCGGCTGTATGCCTCCCTCCTGGTCCCAGGCGAAAATAGTTATGATTCCCAAAAAAGACAAAGACCCATTAAATGTTAAATCTTACCGCCCCATTTCTTTACTAAATAACGATTATAAAATATTTACTTCCATTTTGACTGCTAGATTGAACACAATCATAGGGCTCTATATTCACACCAACCAATCAGGATTTATTCCGAATCGCGATATCACGGACAATACTAGACAAACAATTAACTTAATTCAATATTGCACTTTTCAGCCATACGACTCCTGCATTCTTGCCTTAGATATAGAGAAGGCCTTCGATAGTGTAGAACCTCTCTTCCTTAAAAAGTCTTACATCATATGGGTTTCGGACCTAGGTTCAGAACGGTTATAGATTCTTTGTATTCCTGTCCATCCGCGTTTATACAAATCAATGGTCAACAGTCCCCTTCACTTATCCTAGAAAGAGGGACTCGTCAAGGGTGCCCCCTATCACCACTGCTATTCGCCATCGTCATAGAGCCCTTTGCAAATTTGATACGGCTTTCTTCAGAGATCTCTGGTATCTCTGTCCAAAATTCTACTTTTAAAATAAGTTTATTTGCCGACGATATAGTCTTATATATTACAAATCCACTACAGTCTATTAAAGCCATTTCCTCTCTCCTGTCTGATTATAGTAAACTTTCAGGTCTTTCAGTTAACCACTCGAAATCAATTCTCTACCCGATTAAAATTTTCGATACTTCTAAAAAAGACATAGTTGCAAACTACCCCTTTCATTGGGTCTCTGATTCCTGGTCCTATTTGGGGCTGAAAATCCCCTTAAATATAGCTGGCCTATTAAAAACTAACTACACGGCCACGGCTTCTGAGATTACTACCACGCTCAAGCAATGGGATAAGTTGCAACTATCCTGGATGGAAAGAATCCATGTAATTAAATCCTTTATTTTTCCCAAGTTTTTATATCTTTTTCGGGCTCTTCCTATTGAGATCTCTCAGCCTACCTTAAAATCCTGGCAACAAATACTGACCTCCTTTATCTGGAAATATAAAAAGCCTAGAATCAAAGTTTCAACTTTATGTCGATCAAGACAAAAAGGTGGCCTAGCAGTTCCCGACATTGCAAAGTATTATAAAGCTACTATTTTATCCCAGATGACCAAAATATTGTACCAACATCCCCCGCCGCCGTGGACGCCCATAGAGGAAGCTCACTTTACCCCACTGAAATACTACGAACTATTATGGCTCAAGAAAAATGAACGCCCACCGTGGCAATTCATGAACCCATTCCTCAGGGCGCTCTTGTCAGTATGGGATTCGGAGCGTCATTTTCTGGCTCCAGGACTCTCTACTATCTCATCTTTTATAGGACAAAAATATTTCCTTCCTGCCCAACTACCCTTTTCTTTCAAGGTCTGGAGAGACTCCTCAAAAGTTTTTTTCTTTAATCTTCTTTCATCTTCTAAACAACTTCTACCTAAAAATGATCTAGACCAAGTTTTGACTAAGCCAGCACCTTGGTTTGAATACTTTCAAATCAGGCACTTTCTTCAGGACCCTAAAGTGATCTCTTCATTTTCTCGCCCTTCATCTGACTACGAACATCTGGTTCTTCATTTTCACGAAGAGAGAACGCCTAAAAGTCTCATTTCACGGCTGTATCGAATCCTATTGTCTAAACTCGAAGCAACCTTACCCTCTTACACCACCCAATGGCATAAAGACTGTGGCATCATCCTTTCTCCCGACCAACGGGACTCTATATGGGCTAGTGATGCCCTACAATCTACCATTATAAATATATATCAACAAAACTTTAAATTGATAGCACATTGGTACCTTACTCCTAACCAGTTCTCCCATATGACCCAGTTAGGCTCTTCAGACTGCTGGAGAAACTGTGGGCTCAAAGCCTCTTATTTTCACTGTTGGTGGGACTGCCCCAAAATCAGACCATTCTGGACCTCAATTTGTACCCATCTCTCCTCCCTAACTGGGGTCTTGATCCCAGATGAACCAACAAGGATACTTCTCAATCATTGGTCCGATACCTGTCTTTCATCTTCTAAAAAATCCTTGATAGTTAAACTCCTGACAACTGCTAAAACCACGATTGCGCAGTCCTGGAAAAACTCATTGAATTTGACACGTGACAACTGGCTACTTAAAGTCTGGGAACACATTGTAATGGATAAAATTCAGGCAGCCATAGACCACAAAGACCCATACCAAGCCTATGCTAAATATCTGGCAACTTGGCTTCCCATTCTAGAAAAGCTTGACACCGATCCATTTTATGCTAACTCTTATTCTAAAAATAAAATGTATAAGGATTTCCTTTTGCTATAAAATTCTCTTAAGTTAATTTCAAGTTATTTAAAGTGTATTATATCTTCCTTTTTCCTTTCCCTGATCTTATTTTATTTTCAAATACTGTGTTATTATAATTATAATTACTATTACCTTCAGTTTGTATTTTGTTTTTAAAGGTTGTTTTTGCTCTGTATTCTGTCTATTAAGCTTACGATGTTATTTCTGTTAATCTTGACGGTAAACTTCTTGCGCTATGGATTGTAAGCTACTTTTATGCCTTAATAAAATGTTTAAAGTTAAAAAAAGATAAAAAAATCTTGTGGATGGGAAATATTAATATCAAACAAATATGGCAGAGCCCTTTTATGGTAAAGGTAGGACATGTTAGACAACTCCTGGGTTGAGGATAATGCATGTACAGTCTGAACAACGCCTGAATGTATTTCTATTTGTTAAATCCTAAGATAAGTAAACATGTATGAATTCCTCAGCTATCATCATATGCTTCTCATGCTCACATAACTCTTTATACAGTGGGTTGGGTCAAAGTAGTTTTTCAACTAGCTTTTAACTTGGTGAAAAAGAAATGACCTTTAAAAATGCTACACAGAGGAAGATGTCTGGACAATATATGATGGGGTCTTTCCTAAAAAGAGGAATTGGGTAACATTTAGCTGGCTGGAGCCTGCTCTATAGTTTCTTTAGTATTTATGGATTTTTAGAATCCATCAAGAAAATAAATTTACAAGCCAAACATTTAAAATGATTGTACTAATTCATAATAGTAAATATAGCTATACAAATTCAGAATTACAATAAAAGAAGCAGCATTTAGGAAATATTGCAATATTTGTCCCTGTTGGGAATACTTTTAAACGCAAGTACTTCATGTTTTCTGTCTTTCTCATTTACCCCTTTTTGCAACAATAATATTTCAAAGAGCTTTTCACAGCTTTGAACACCTCTTTTAAGGTCAACTCCAGCTACTTTTTCATCTCCACTATACTAGTTATGTGGTTATAATAATACAAAGGAAACTGCATGATTTCAGTGCATGACTCATTTCTAGCAAATCAATGCACACACTTTCAATTTTCCATGCATGAGAGATGTGTAAAACTGTAGATGTTTGGGCCTTCAGAGGAAAGAATCAGCAGTATTTGTAAGCATTGCATCAAAAAACCATTACTCTCATTAAAACTCTAATTTTAGCAAATCAAATGCAATGTGTTTTGGTAAGCATTAAGAATTTACAGAGAGACAGATTCTGGCTTCATGTTTTGCTGCCTGATAAAGTAAAATCAGCTGAGCTAGATAGGTTCAAGTCCAGTAGCACCTTAGAGGCTAACAAGAATTTGGGTATAATAATAATATAATAATAATAATACTTTTTATTTATATCCCGCCCTCCCCGCCAGGGCAGGCTCAGGGCGGCTTACAACATAAAAATAAATACAATATACATCAACAGTTGTACTTATAAAATCATCATTAAAAACAATTTACAAATTATATTAAAATTAACATTATGGTGCTATAAACATTAAATCTTCAGTAGACTTCAGTAGCTAAAAGCATTTCCAGCAGCACTTTCTTAGCTTATCATTAGTTGAAGGCTATTTTGAAGAGGTAGGTTTTACAGGCCCTGCGGAATTGATCCAAACATCGCAGGGCCCGCACCTCCTCCGGGAGTTGATTCCACAGCAGTGGAGCTGCAATGAAGAAGGCCCAATCCCGGGTGGCCTTCAATCGGCCTCCCTTGGCCCAGGGATATTCAGCTGGTTCTTTCCAGCTGACCTCAGCGCTCTCTGGGGCTCATATGGGGAGAGACGGTCCCTCAGGTAGGCAGGTCCTCAGCCATATAGGGCTTTAAAGGTGATAACCAGCACTTTGTAACGAACTCGGTATACCACTGGCAGCCAGTGCAGTCCACGCAGCCCTGGCTGTATGTGCTCCCATCTTGGGAGCCCCAACAGCAGCCTAGCCGCCGCGTTCTGCACCAGCTGCAGCCGCCGAGTTTGGCACAAGGGCAGCCCCATGTAGAGGGCGTTGCAGTAATCCAGTCTCGAGGTGACCGTAGCATGGATCACCGTTGCTAGGTCCCGGCGCTCCAGGAAGGGGACCAACTGCTTCGCCCGTCAAAGATGAAAAAACGCGGACTTGGCAGCGGCCGCTATCTGTGCCTCCATTGATAATGAAGCTCCAGAAGAACCCCCAAGCTCTTGACCCTATGGGCTGCTTTCAGCAGCGCACCGTCAAAGACCGGCAAGGGGATATAAGCTATCAAGATATATAAGCTCTCAAGAGCCAAAACTCCTTTCACCAGATACCAGCTGAGGTAGTTCCTGAGAATTCACAGAAGATAGTGAATTACTCGATAATGCAAGACCAGTGTTAAGTATGTTCCTTTTCCTAAGTATACAGTAAGTCTCACTCAACATATCCTGCATAGGGGACATGTAATTCACTATAAAGGACAAAGCAAATTTGGTAAACTAGAAAGGGAAAAGCAAATTAAATGATAAAAAATACTATTCAGTTTCAATTATTTAATTTTCTGCCTATGGTTTTTGCTGATCATGAAGGTCATTTATGATGACCTCAGCTACAGGTAAAAAGTACTAAGGTAAGCAGAACATTTAAAAAATGTAAATTACCAGTAACATGTAAAATTAAGAGAAACCATATACACAGGTCGTTCACAAAGGGTTAAAATGGATGGATATATTTCCTCCGTGAAGATCTTAAATACCGGCACCCCTCAGGGATGTGTCTTGAGTCCACTTCTTTTCACTATTTACACGTCTGATTGTGTTTCTAGCAGTCTGAGTAACAAAATCATTAAGTATGCAGATGATACAACATTGGTAGGGCTCATCTCTGAGGATGATGAGTCTACAAGGGAAAAAAGATCCTGGTTCTAGCTGATCTTTCACCGGAAACTCTGCAGCATAGAAAAGAAATGAAGCCAATTCTAAACTCACTATTTGAACACAAAATACGCTTCCGCTGGGCTTCTCCTATCCAGATACTGGTTGTTCACCAGGGCCTTCGGCTAACAGCTTCTGATTTCACCTCCGGCTGTGATCTTCTTAAACAACTAAACATTGACTCTCCTTCATCTCCTGACTCAAGTGGGGCTACTTCATCTCGTTCAACCAACCCACCATTTTCTTTCAAGCCAAGAAGACGACGCTGACTTCTCCACGGACGTTCAGTTCACCTCCTGCTACTTCCATCTCCTGCTTCTGAACAGTTGTATTTGCACTACCCATGCCATCTTGTTCTGGTTTAAGGGAGCGGGGTCTTTCTTTCCTCTTATTATGTCACATTGTTAAGGGAACAGCCGGGATGTTCCTTCTTTTTGCTCCCTCCATATTAGATTGTATATTTCTTATATACTGAGTAAAGTTGCATTGTTTCCTGGTTGGAAACAATTAACAGTTTAGTAAGATTTATGTTGTTAATATTGTTGATTTGTTTTTTTAAGGGGAAAAGGTACCTTTTACTGGTGTTTATTTATGGCCCTTTTCAGACGGTGCTTTTTGACCAGCACTGGTATGTTCTGGTATACTCTGGCCATGACCCACGAACTCAGTGGATCCCTTTAGCGGTGTTTGGGGTTTTGGAAATTTTTACATTTATACTGAAAAGTGGTTTGTGTTTGTTCAGTTTGGTTCGGACAAATATGGTTGTCGTTGGGAACCTAGATTTTTGCAGTCAGGTCACCAATCCTGGTACTCCCACCCCAATGTTCTCTCTTTGTTTATTCTGTGTTGTGAGAACAAGGGAAATCTGGTCATTGCTACTTGTTTTTTCTACTTCTTCTCATCATTGTTATACAGAGCCCCAGTCCGGGTTCTACAGGCGTTATATGGATCTTAACAATGTTTTTTTTTACTTTAATGTATCTAAATTATGTCTGACTTAAAGTTAATTTCTCTCAACTGCAGAGGCCTTAACAACATTATTAAAGCCAAGCGGCTTTCTTCCGCTTTGACCAAATTACAACCTGATCTTCTTTTCCTACAAGAAACCCACATTAAGTCGGCAAGCTCCACCATACTTCGATCTAAGTGGTTCCATACACAGTACGTAGCTCCTGGTTCTTCTAAATCACGCGGAGTCGCCATTCTACTTTCAAAAAATACCCGGTTTGTTTTGTCGGCTCAAGAAGTCGATCCCCAAGGACGTTATATCTTTATAAAAGGTACACTTAATGACTCTCCTTTCACTCTGGTTTCTCTATATGCTCCCAACTCCTCACAAATTACCTTTATAAAAGACACGCTTTCTAAACTTGCCCTTTTCCAAGAAGGGGCAGTCATTATAGGGGGGGGACTTTAACCAAATCATAGACCCCAGGTGGGACAGATCCTTTAAGCCACACTCTCCCCCGACTTCTTCCCCAGCACCTATGCAATCTGTCCTTCATAATTTTAACCTATGTGACGATTGGAGACTGCATAACCCGGGGGTTAAGGACTACACCTACTTCTCGGCATTACACAATACCTTTACAAGGATTGATTATTTTCTTATTTCTCCCTCCTTATTGAACCAGGTTTCTTACACCAATATTGGCCTCAGGACACTTTCCGACCACGCCTGGTTGGAGTGCACACTGCATGTTGGTTCTCAGGACAGGCCTTCATTTAATTGGACATTAAATAAATCACTCCTTCTGAACCAAGAATTTTGTACACAATTAGAGCAAGAGATTAATCTTTATTTCAAAAACAATTTGGATTGTGGGGTTTCCAAAGAAATTGTGTGGGACGCAATGAAAGCTGTTCTGCGAGGCAAGTGTATCTCCCTGCATTCGGCCTATAAAAAAAGAAAATTAGAACTGAAACAACTTATTTTAGACAATATTAAACACTTGGAACAAAAACACAAGCAAACCTGCTCTAATAAAATTTACCAAAAACTTGTTCTCGAAAGACAGAAACTAGACTTATTGGAAACATCTAATATTCGAAAAAATCTACTATTCGTGAAACAAAAATACTGGTATAACCACCCCCGTTC
Source organism: Heteronotia binoei (assembly GCF_032191835.1). NCBI lineage: Eukaryota > Metazoa > Chordata > Lepidosauria > Squamata > Gekkonidae > Heteronotia > Heteronotia binoei. The sequence continues at coordinate 34,982,572 of NC_083229.1, forward strand.
GTTGAAGCTACTCTCGTGGAAACTTAGGAAAGAGCTAGGTGAGAGACAGATTAAATGTCTTAGAGGCAACTCTGGCAAAATACACTCATCAAATAAAAAAATCTTGGACACCTTCCATCAGTTTTTCCAACAGCTATATACCTCGTCCAATCCTCCTTCTCACCTAATAGACCACTTTTTTCAAAACGAGAAGATCCTTACCCAACTCTCCCACGAACACCAAGCCTTTTTAGATTCTCCGAATTCTTCCCTTGAAGTCGTTGATGCCATTAAGGCCTCCAAAATCAATAAAACCCCAGGTAGAGATGGACTACCTTCAGAATTTTATAAAAAATTCAATCTTTCCCTGGTACCTCACCTTACCACTGTTTGCAATCTTGTTCTGGACTCCGGCTGTATGCCTCCCTCCTGGTCCCAGGCGAAAATAGTTATGATTCCCAAAAAAGACAAAGACCCATTAAATGTTAAATCTTACCGCCCCATTTCTTTACTAAATAACGATTATAAAATATTTACTTCCATTTTGACTGCTAGATTGAACACAATCATAGGGCTCTATATTCACACCAACCAATCAGGATTTATTCCGAATCGCGATATCACGGACAATACTAGACAAACAATTAACTTAATTCAATATTGCACTTTTCAGCCATACGACTCCTGCATTCTTGCCTTAGATATAGAGAAGGCCTTCGATAGTGTAGAACCTCTCTTCCTTAAAAAGTCTTACATCATATGGGTTTCGGACCTAGGTTCAGAACGGTTATAGATTCTTTGTATTCCTGTCCATCCGCGTTTATACAAATCAATGGTCAACAGTCCCCTTCACTTATCCTAGAAAGAGGGACTCGTCAAGGGTGCCCCCTATCACCACTGCTATTCGCCATCGTCATAGAGCCCTTTGCAAATTTGATACGGCTTTCTTCAGAGATCTCTGGTATCTCTGTCCAAAATTCTACTTTTAAAATAAGTTTATTTGCCGACGATATAGTCTTATATATTACAAATCCACTACAGTCTATTAAAGCCATTTCCTCTCTCCTGTCTGATTATAGTAAACTTTCAGGTCTTTCAGTTAACCACTCGAAATCAATTCTCTACCCGATTAAAATTTTCGATACTTCTAAAAAAGACATAGTTGCAAACTACCCCTTTCATTGGGTCTCTGATTCCTGGTCCTATTTGGGGCTGAAAATCCCCTTAAATATAGCTGGCCTATTAAAAACTAACTACACGGCCACGGCTTCTGAGATTACTACCACGCTCAAGCAATGGGATAAGTTGCAACTATCCTGGATGGAAAGAATCCATGTAATTAAATCCTTTATTTTTCCCAAGTTTTTATATCTTTTTCGGGCTCTTCCTATTGAGATCTCTCAGCCTACCTTAAAATCCTGGCAACAAATACTGACCTCCTTTATCTGGAAATATAAAAAGCCTAGAATCAAAGTTTCAACTTTATGTCGATCAAGACAAAAAGGTGGCCTAGCAGTTCCCGACATTGCAAAGTATTATAAAGCTACTATTTTATCCCAGATGACCAAAATATTGTACCAACATCCCCCGCCGCCGTGGACGCCCATAGAGGAAGCTCACTTTACCCCACTGAAATACTACGAACTATTATGGCTCAAGAAAAATGAACGCCCACCGTGGCAATTCATGAACCCATTCCTCAGGGCGCTCTTGTCAGTATGGGATTCGGAGCGTCATTTTCTGGCTCCAGGACTCTCTACTATCTCATCTTTTATAGGACAAAAATATTTCCTTCCTGCCCAACTACCCTTTTCTTTCAAGGTCTGGAGAGACTCCTCAAAAGTTTTTTTCTTTAATCTTCTTTCATCTTCTAAACAACTTCTACCTAAAAATGATCTAGACCAAGTTTTGACTAAGCCAGCACCTTGGTTTGAATACTTTCAAATCAGGCACTTTCTTCAGGACCCTAAAGTGATCTCTTCATTTTCTCGCCCTTCATCTGACTACGAACATCTGGTTCTTCATTTTCACGAAGAGAGAACGCCTAAAAGTCTCATTTCACGGCTGTATCGAATCCTATTGTCTAAACTCGAAGCAACCTTACCCTCTTACACCACCCAATGGCATAAAGACTGTGGCATCATCCTTTCTCCCGACCAACGGGACTCTATATGGGCTAGTGATGCCCTACAATCTACCATTATAAATATATATCAACAAAACTTTAAATTGATAGCACATTGGTACCTTACTCCTAACCAGTTCTCCCATATGACCCAGTTAGGCTCTTCAGACTGCTGGAGAAACTGTGGGCTCAAAGCCTCTTATTTTCACTGTTGGTGGGACTGCCCCAAAATCAGACCATTCTGGACCTCAATTTGTACCCATCTCTCCTCCCTAACTGGGGTCTTGATCCCAGATGAACCAACAAGGATACTTCTCAATCATTGGTCCGATACCTGTCTTTCATCTTCTAAAAAATCCTTGATAGTTAAACTCCTGACAACTGCTAAAACCACGATTGCGCAGTCCTGGAAAAACTCATTGAATTTGACACGTGACAACTGGCTACTTAAAGTCTGGGAACACATTGTAATGGATAAAATTCAGGCAGCCATAGACCACAAAGACCCATACCAAGCCTATGCTAAATATCTGGCAACTTGGCTTCCCATTCTAGAAAAGCTTGACACCGATCCATTTTATGCTAACTCTTATTCTAAAAATAAAATGTATAAGGATTTCCTTTTGCTATAAAATTCTCTTAAGTTAATTTCAAGTTATTTAAAGTGTATTATATCTTCCTTTTTCCTTTCCCTGATCTTATTTTATTTTCAAATACTGTGTTATTATAATTATAATTACTATTACCTTCAGTTTGTATTTTGTTTTTAAAGGTTGTTTTTGCTCTGTATTCTGTCTATTAAGCTTACGATGTTATTTCTGTTAATCTTGACGGTAAACTTCTTGCGCTATGGATTGTAAGCTACTTTTATGCCTTAATAAAATGTTTAAAGTTAAAAAAAGATAAAAAAATCTTGTGGATGGGAAATATTAATATCAAACAAATATGGCAGAGCCCTTTTATGGTAAAGGTAGGACATGTTAGACAACTCCTGGGTTGAGGATAATGCATGTACAGTCTGAACAACGCCTGAATGTATTTCTATTTGTTAAATCCTAAGATAAGTAAACATGTATGAATTCCTCAGCTATCATCATATGCTTCTCATGCTCACATAACTCTTTATACAGTGGGTTGGGTCAAAGTAGTTTTTCAACTAGCTTTTAACTTGGTGAAAAAGAAATGACCTTTAAAAATGCTACACAGAGGAAGATGTCTGGACAATATATGATGGGGTCTTTCCTAAAAAGAGGAATTGGGTAACATTTAGCTGGCTGGAGCCTGCTCTATAGTTTCTTTAGTATTTATGGATTTTTAGAATCCATCAAGAAAATAAATTTACAAGCCAAACATTTAAAATGATTGTACTAATTCATAATAGTAAATATAGCTATACAAATTCAGAATTACAATAAAAGAAGCAGCATTTAGGAAATATTGCAATATTTGTCCCTGTTGGGAATACTTTTAAACGCAAGTACTTCATGTTTTCTGTCTTTCTCATTTACCCCTTTTTGCAACAATAATATTTCAAAGAGCTTTTCACAGCTTTGAACACCTCTTTTAAGGTCAACTCCAGCTACTTTTTCATCTCCACTATACTAGTTATGTGGTTATAATAATACAAAGGAAACTGCATGATTTCAGTGCATGACTCATTTCTAGCAAATCAATGCACACACTTTCAATTTTCCATGCATGAGAGATGTGTAAAACTGTAGATGTTTGGGCCTTCAGAGGAAAGAATCAGCAGTATTTGTAAGCATTGCATCAAAAAACCATTACTCTCATTAAAACTCTAATTTTAGCAAATCAAATGCAATGTGTTTTGGTAAGCATTAAGAATTTACAGAGAGACAGATTCTGGCTTCATGTTTTGCTGCCTGATAAAGTAAAATCAGCTGAGCTAGATAGGTTCAAGTCCAGTAGCACCTTAGAGGCTAACAAGAATTTGGGTATAATAATAATATAATAATAATAATACTTTTTATTTATATCCCGCCCTCCCCGCCAGGGCAGGCTCAGGGCGGCTTACAACATAAAAATAAATACAATATACATCAACAGTTGTACTTATAAAATCATCATTAAAAACAATTTACAAATTATATTAAAATTAACATTATGGTGCTATAAACATTAAATCTTCAGTAGACTTCAGTAGCTAAAAGCATTTCCAGCAGCACTTTCTTAGCTTATCATTAGTTGAAGGCTATTTTGAAGAGGTAGGTTTTACAGGCCCTGCGGAATTGATCCAAACATCGCAGGGCCCGCACCTCCTCCGGGAGTTGATTCCACAGCAGTGGAGCTGCAATGAAGAAGGCCCAATCCCGGGTGGCCTTCAATCGGCCTCCCTTGGCCCAGGGATATTCAGCTGGTTCTTTCCAGCTGACCTCAGCGCTCTCTGGGGCTCATATGGGGAGAGACGGTCCCTCAGGTAGGCAGGTCCTCAGCCATATAGGGCTTTAAAGGTGATAACCAGCACTTTGTAACGAACTCGGTATACCACTGGCAGCCAGTGCAGTCCACGCAGCCCTGGCTGTATGTGCTCCCATCTTGGGAGCCCCAACAGCAGCCTAGCCGCCGCGTTCTGCACCAGCTGCAGCCGCCGAGTTTGGCACAAGGGCAGCCCCATGTAGAGGGCGTTGCAGTAATCCAGTCTCGAGGTGACCGTAGCATGGATCACCGTTGCTAGGTCCCGGCGCTCCAGGAAGGGGACCAACTGCTTCGCCCGTCAAAGATGAAAAAACGCGGACTTGGCAGCGGCCGCTATCTGTGCCTCCATTGATAATGAAGCTCCAGAAGAACCCCCAAGCTCTTGACCCTATGGGCTGCTTTCAGCAGCGCACCGTCAAAGACCGGCAAGGGGATATAAGCTATCAAGATATATAAGCTCTCAAGAGCCAAAACTCCTTTCACCAGATACCAGCTGAGGTAGTTCCTGAGAATTCACAGAAGATAGTGAATTACTCGATAATGCAAGACCAGTGTTAAGTATGTTCCTTTTCCTAAGTATACAGTAAGTCTCACTCAACATATCCTGCATAGGGGACATGTAATTCACTATAAAGGACAAAGCAAATTTGGTAAACTAGAAAGGGAAAAGCAAATTAAATGATAAAAAATACTATTCAGTTTCAATTATTTAATTTTCTGCCTATGGTTTTTGCTGATCATGAAGGTCATTTATGATGACCTCAGCTACAGGTAAAAAGTACTAAGGTAAGCAGAACATTTAAAAAATGTAAATTACCAGTAACATGTAAAATTAAGAGAAACCATATACACAGGTCGTTCACAAAGGGTTAAAATGGATGGATATATTTCCTCCGTGAAGATCTTAAATACCGGCACCCCTCAGGGATGTGTCTTGAGTCCACTTCTTTTCACTATTTACACGTCTGATTGTGTTTCTAGCAGTCTGAGTAACAAAATCATTAAGTATGCAGATGATACAACATTGGTAGGGCTCATCTCTGAGGATGATGAGTCTGCATACAGGAGGGAAGTTCAACAGCTGTCCCTTTGGTGTAAAGTAAATAATCTTATTTTAAATATAAATAAGACGAAGGAAATTATAGTGGATTACAGGAAGAGTAGTTTGGACACCCAGCCGTTGTTTATTGATGGTGTTATGGTAGAACAGGTGACAGAATGGAAGTTTCTGGGAATTACCATGAAACAGGATCTAACATGGGGGGCAAATACTTTAGCTCTAGAGAAAAAGGCCCAGCAACGACTATACTACTTAAGACTCTTAAGATCACTACAACTGTCAGGGAGTCTGCTGGTTGCCTTTTATCGTAGTTCCATTGAGAGCATTTTATCTTATTGCCTCTGCGCGTGGTTTGGGAGCTGCACGGAAGCAGAGAGAAGGGTGCTCCAAAGAGTGACGAGAAGAGCACAAAAGATTTGTGGATATTCTCTCCCCTCATTGGTGGATCTGTATAATATGGCATGTAAAAGGAAGATACAAATGATCCTAAGGGACCATACACATCTGGGCCATTTGCTTTTTGAGATCTTACCGTCAGGTAGACGATATAGAGTGTTGAAGGCTAGGACAAACAGATTTAAGGACAGTTTCTATCCAAGTGCTGTGGTTAGGTTAAATGCAGGGTTATGAAGGATTATCTGTTTTAGATGTATTTAATGGTTTAAATGGTTTTAATGGTTTTATGAATGTTTAATGGTTTTATGAATGTTTATTTAATGGTTTAAATGGTTTAATGGTTTCAGATGTATTTAAATGGTTTATGAATATGTGTGTTTGATGTGTTGGTATGTTTGTGGAAGAGCACCTCATTTCGTTGCTCTCTTTTTGTTGAGAACAATGACAATAAATTCATCTATCTATCACAGCATACACAGACTTTCCTCGCCATCCGAAGTCCATCTATGCCAATGCATAATTTTGTGGCAGCTTTTTAAAAATACATAAATACTCTAGGAAGATTCTTACTGTTTGGATTCTAGAACTTTGCCAAAAACAAAGCCCATTATGATTTCATGCACTTATGGAAACAAAATAGCATTTCATTGGCAAAAAGAAACATCATATCATTATAGTTTATTATACACAAAAATTAGACATTAAATTTGTCAAAGGTAATCTGGATAGTTATGAGAATACAGCCTCTTTGTAGTTTGCTCAGCTAGCCACCACTGCACTTAAGACTACCAACTAATCAAACCTATAGCGAATATAAGATTGGGCAAAAAAATAAAAACAAAAAGCTTCATAAGCTTTAACTGCTCCACCACCTCCTACAGAACTTTAAAGGGGGTGAAAAGACATCCTTTCAGGATCAGATACCTATTATCAACTTGGACAGAGTGTGTCTGAACCACTATTATCTGCAATGATTTATGGGTCCAGGTATTTCTCTACCTGAACATTTTAGTGAAACCATAAATATAAGAAAAGACAGAAGCTGGAATTCAGAAAGGGCCTTGAAAGACCATCTTCAATGGACTATTATCCTCATGTGAGAAAACAGTTATGCATCATCTAAATCTCAACAGCACGGTACAGGAGAAGCATGAATAGTGTGATGTTGGATTCTGCCTAAAAACTTAATTTCCATAAAACAGACAACTGAAATGGGAGATCAAATGAAATATACATCAATTTCACTGTGCTTTGGATTGCAAGACCTTGATCTAGTGACAGTGTACACACATCTAGAACATCCACATCTGCAAGACTTGCCCATTTACTTCAGTGGCAGAGGGCATTTATTAAATTTATTAAATGTATCCCACTCAGCAGGAACAGCTGCCATTGTTGTTGAAATACATGGAAAATGATGCCCATGTGAGAGCCATTATGGTTGTTTAGTGGTGCTCCTGTATATCTTTAGGTCAGGTTCCACACATTTAAAACACTGCCCTTAACACAAAGTGATTTCAATGTAACTAGTATATAGAAGTTCTGGAATAAAGATGATCCAATCAAGTTTCTTACTTCCATTACATACTTTCTCTATTATGTTATCCTCCAAGAAAACCGTGTTTACATAATGTTTATGGACCTGCAAGCACAATTACAAATATTATGTGCGAAAATGCTACATAAAAATTTGTATTCTCAACTATTCTGCTGAGAAGTAACAGTAATAACAGTAGCACATCCAAAAAATGAGCAAAAAATTGCCTAGGAGCCTGTGTCATTTAAACATCATACATGATACTAAAATCTCCGGAAACTCCAACTGAGATGCTACAGAACATAGCAAAGCAAGCCCAAATACTATGTACAGATTTTTAGATGACTGAGACGCCAAGGATAGCATTGTAACAGTAACTGTGTAACAATGACTTCAATAACTTCCGGCTGGCTTATAACTAACCGGCATAGGAAACTGAGCGTAGTTCTATTAGATTTCTGCTATGTTTTAATGTTTTTAACTGTGTAAAATGTTTTTAACTGTGTAAAATGTTTAAACTTAATATTTTTATGTTAGATTTTATGTGCTGTGAGCCGCCCTGAGCCACCTTCGTGGAAAGGGCGGGATATAAATAGTAAATAAACTAAAAAAAAACTAAAAAAAAAACTTACAGCCAAATTAAAGCTCGATTCTAAATCCTGGACACAACTGTGTTTCTGTTTTAAGGGGGCTTGGTTGATACTGATGTATTGATCAGTAGTGACCAAACCCCCTTAATACAGAAACACAGTTGTTAAACAAGCCAAACACTTATTGTACAGTATCAAAAGTAAAGTTCTGAGTAAAAATCAATTGGCTTGGGTTGCCAACTTTCTCTGACCCATTCTGCATTTAGCACTTGCCTGTATTCTGTGTGCGGGGCTCCTTATGCAGCTCTTTTTCCCAGATTCTACATTGGCATCTCTGGAGCAGGGATGCATGTTTCCTGCTTGCTCCCTGTTCTGCACAAACCTGAGAGCCGAGAATGAGACTGAGACAAAGGCAAATGTCTTTGTGGGTGTTGTTTTATTCATGTTTAGAGGCACTATGGCTGCTTACAGATGGGTAGCTCTGGGCGGCATCAAGCGAGCCACCCAGAAAAGGAGCACCCAGGAGCTTCCTGACAACCTGAGAAAAAGAGATGGGCTGTGGGCGGCCTGGGGAACATTCAGAGCATTCACATGCCCCGTCTGCAGCTCCCCTGGTGCTTCGCAGCCGTCCAGATGGCCAGGGAGGTGTCTTTTCTGTGCTGAAAGATTAAAAAGAAACCCACAGGAACATGCAAATTCATTGCTCTTTTCTCAAACATATCAAAATGAACTTTAACTTTGGATTCAGTACAGTGGAGGGATTTCAGTAACTTCAAGGAGAATAGTATCTCTTATTGTATCACCCTCTCAATTGGACCTACCCAAGTGAAATGTTCAGGAGGAGCTGAAACACTATAACAACTCCACTTTGGGAAAACATGCTTGAAGAAAGGAAGAAAAGCAAATTATTTAATACATTTTAACTATGAAGTAATATATTATTGACCCAAAAGTGGTGCCTTTTAAAGCCGGCTCCCAGTAAGTTGGGACAGCTTGGGAGTGGGACAGGAACGGCCGGCAGATATGTGCATGTAGACATGCTTTTGGGGGCTTTTTTGGGGTGCTTGCCTGCCATCCCCGGGTGGCTTAAACCGCCCGTCTGTAACCAGCCTATGTCAGGCAGCAGACTTAGGGCTGGATCTAAGATAAAATTTTCACTTGTACTAGAGCTGTTGAGCAAATGAAAATGCAAGAGGAAGACTCCGGTAGTCAAGCTTAGCCCCACTTGCATTTTGCTTGCATGAGATCTTGTGCAGCTATAAGATACTGGGAACAGACTGTGGTTCAGTGGTAAAGCATCTGTTTGCCATGCAGAAGGTCCCATGATTAAACTTAGCACCTCTATCTAAAAGGATCATGTGGAAAATGATGAGATCTTGGAGAATCACTGCCAGTCTGAGTAGTCAGTAGTGACCTTGATAAACCAATGGTCTAACTCAGTATAAGGCAGCTTCACATATCACTTTTCTAACCAGTTTCTGGCCACTATAACAGATAAAGATAAAAGTGCTAGGTGTTGCACAAAATCTTGTGTAAGTGGAACTGTGCTAAGTTTCCATTTGTGTATCAGAGGCCCCTTAGAATCCCAAGCTGTACTAGGTGGGACAGCAGGTGATGGGCAGTGGCTGTTTTTCATTTCTACTGAGTTCAGTGGGCACATGAGCTGACAGGGATTATCTTTGGACAAAAAATAAACCCAACATCTCCACAGGCACAATTCTGATGCTACCCATTTCTGGTCTCTAATAATATTGGCATGACATCAGCAGGGCACCATGTCAGTATATCTCCAAGTTATTCGGTATAGCTGGGGCTTAGCTGCTCTCCTAAGTAGTTTACAGACACCTTTAGGATTGTGGCTTTATACAATGAAATTCTGTATGCAAAGCATGGACTTTTTCACTGAGCTGTGACCTCCCCTTTTACCTTAAATCAGTTTGCAGGGGTATTCCAACATCTTTTCTGTGCTGAAAGATTAAACAGAAACCAACAGGAACATGCAAATTCATTGTTCTTTCCTCAAACATATCGAAATGAACTTTCACTTTGGATTCAGTACAGTGGAGGGATTTCAGTAACTTCAAGGAGAATAGTATCTCTTATTGTGTCACACTCTCAATTGGACCTACCTAATTGAAATGTTCAGGAGAAGTTGAAACACTATAACAACTCCATTTTGGGAAAAGATGCTTGAAGAAAGGAAGAAAAGCAAATTATTTAATACATTTTAACTATGATGTAAATATATTATTGACCCAATCATAAATGTTGTCACTTCACTGGTCTGACATAACTGGTAAGGTATCCCATCCTGCTGCTGGTGTATTCCATCTCAATAAGCACTTGTTTAGGTTTCATTTGGAAGCAGATCAAATATTGATCTCCTTCCTATTCACTTTTAAAGATAGTATTATAAATCCACATACACAGTTCAAATTTCTTATCATTGATGGACTATGCAGGGAAAAACTTCACTGCTGGTTATTACAATACAGAAATTTGGCAATAACTAATGCAGTTAGTGGAGTGAAAAAGAAAATGTATTTTAGGCTATATTACGACCTCACTCCCCCCTAAAAGTCTCCGGATAAAGCAGAGATAATGTAAAGTTCAGCTATCAAAAATGGCTTCATTAAGAACTTTAATGAAGCACATGGGAGCCATTTATTGACTCCTCAACTATTAAGATGTAACGTTATTAGTGCTTTAATAGTATCTCCATTTTCATTTAGGAAATAACCAATCAAGGGATCAATGTGCCAAAGACTTTATTTTCCATCCCTTGGTTCAAGACAAGCATTTTTAAAAAATCTAAAAGCAACTTCACTGTTCTTTCCCCAGTACCATATTATATAAGCAATTTAAAGAAATAACAAGAATCGTAAAGGTCAACAGCTACCAATATAGGGCATGCTTTAAAACGAAAATGAGAAGAAAACAAATGAAAATTGCAAATGGTAATTTTACCTGTTCTATTCAGAAGAGATCGCTTTCACATTAAAGAATCTTACCTCCAAAGTATGCAAACCACACACCCCCCCCCCATCCCTGACCTGCTGTCAACCGGTGAGACATTTCTATTTCTCAGATGCGTTTAGAATGCTAACTACTGTTTTCTAGTAGTTCTCACAGCTCCACTTCCTTTGAGGTACAGATGTGTAGCCAAAGAGCCCAATCAGATAAAACCCATTTACATATTTATAAAGACTCCTGTAAAATCTCGTATCAATTGTTGCTACTATATATAGTGCTTTTCAAAGTATCTTGTGGGCACAAGCGCTCCACTGCACCGTTCCCTTCAGGAGTCCTGATATATCGTAAAATGTGATTTCAATGTAAATGTGGCCCACATCACACAATCATACCACTTCACAAACTCTTTTCTGCTGGGGTAGCTTAAATCTAAACACACTCAAGCAGCTTGCTGCACTGGAGCAAGATTTCTCCCACATTTTTTTAAAGTAAAAAAAAATCCCCAAGACAACAATGCCAAGTGGGGGGAAAAAATCGTAACGTTTTCTGCAGAAAGATGGGCCGTCTCCAAATCCTTGTGCCCTATCAGACAAATTAAAGTAAATCAAGCATGAAATGAAGCAGAAGAGCCCCGAGATAAGACTCCTTTAAGTCGTTTACAGATTAGGATAGAGAGAGGTGCATCTGGTCTCTGGCAGTGAAGGAGGCCAGTTTCTCATCTCACAATAGCAGCCTGTGTATAGGATTACCTTACCTTGTCACTGACAAGGGAAAAAGCGCCTGCAGAATGTCTCTAACTAACTTCCTAATGTTCCCAGTTAAGTTCCCCTTATTAAAGTATTAACTGTTGCAACGATAGAAATAAATTCTGATAAAAACAAAATAAAAAGCAGACACCAGTCTGATTGATGAACTGGTCGAGCACTGATTAAACTGGAGTGGGGAGAGAATGGGTACTGCTGGCAAGCAGCTTATCAGTCAAGATTTTGCTGTGGGAGATACAAAAGACAACTTTCCAACTGGAATCACTTTCACAACCACAGCTGACTCACAGTGGTGTTGCTGGTTAGACTGGGATGGTAGTAGGAGCAATAAAAACAGGCCTATTTTTGCTATGGAGATGCAATTCTGCAACTGTAAACAGATACTTTCCTGCAGAAACTGACAGATCTGGCCAGAAAGCTATATAACCATTTTCAAAAGCCAATATGACTCTTACAGCAGTTGTGATTCCACCTCTACAAATCAGAGACCTCTATTCATTAGAAAATGGTTTTTAACTGGGAGACCCTGACTGACTTTTTAATATTTTTTTCTCCTTAGAATACTCACAAGCAAACACACTCAACATACCACACATACAAATATAAAGCACAGCTAGCAAGAAGAGACAGAATCTTGTGAATGTTTATTCATGTCATGCTGTGCTTAAATAATGGAAACAAGTGCTCTCTGCAGATGGTCATGCACACCTCTCCTGTAACAGAATTCCTGGACACCTGGTCCTAAGCTTACTATGCTATGGAAGAAACATTCTGCAGGTAATGGAAAACGTGGTTCAGCAGGTGCCTCTCTCTCTCTCTGTCTGTCTCACTGTGTCTGTGAGTTAACAGTGTTTCAGGAAAGCACATGGCTGAATATGCTAGGCCTGTGTCTTTTAAAAATAATTAAGATGCAAAACTATCTTCTATCTGTTCCTTCTTCTTGCAAAGGCAAGCATAAGCCCCAGTGTCCTGGACAAATTCCAGTGTGGGCTGTTATGCTCTTAATAAAAATTTCCCCTGCGGTTTTCATTTGGCTTTCTGTGGTATTTGCCTCCAATTCCTGGTGTTCCACCTCAAAGGATGGTGTTTGAATCAGCAGTGAAATTCTTTGTGTATATTGTGTGCCAGTGTTCATAATGCAGCTTGGATTTAGACAGATGCAAGAGTATGAACTTTTCCACAAAAACAAATGCTTGTGCAAATGTAGTATGTAAAGAATTCCTGATACATGTATTTTACATGTTGACACCTCAGATTTGTCAAATAAAAGTGAAAGGAAAGAGGAAGACATAATTCTCCGCTCAGGTTCATTCCTAGAAAATTCTCTTTTCACTACTCTTTCTTGTATTATTGTAGAATAAAAAGAAAACCAACAAATGTATGTTTGAATGAATTATTACAGCATTTATTTGCCTGTATCCTATCCATCCTCCAGGGAACTCTGAACTATTCAATTATTTAAAATATTCATATACCACAAATTCCAGTATACTGATCTTGAGGTGGTTTCTAATACAAAGATTAAAATAAGATAACAATACTAAATAACAAAATCCACCATTAGAATCATCAATAAAAAGAAACTTAAAGGGAAACATTTAAACCAGTGCAGCAAATGACAATGAAATGACAATATACACAGTGGAAGAACCAGCCAAATAATCAAACCAGGAACAAGTGGAGATACAATAATAGAATCAAATAAAATTGACAAAACTAGAAATAATTAATGAAAACTAACTAAAGCCCTGGAATTTTTAAAAAAAATGTTTTTGTCTAGGGAACTAAAGCTCAGGAACCTGGGAAATCAACGTGTAATAGACATTCTATAGTCAACACTCACCATTTTTACAACAGAATAGTGACACAACAACAGCGTTTATGTACAAGATTTACAAGCAGGTTTATTTGGTAGAAGGATCATTCAGCTATGATATCAGGCTATTAGGGCTTACATGCAATAGCCAACACCTTGAATTGTGCCTTGAAGCAAATCAATAGCCTGTGCAGATCTTTTAGAAATAATGAAGTGCATTTTCAATAGTTTGCATATGTAAAATGCTGTCAAGTTGCAGACGACTTATAGCAATCCAAGCTTGCAAGGCAGATGGGAAGCAGAGGTGGTTTGCCATTGTCTTCCTCTGCAGAACTTTTCTTGATGGTCTCCCTTCCAAGTACCAATCCTGCTAAGCTTCCAAGATTGGGCTACCACACTACCTCCCCCCTCCCCTCCTATACTATACCAGCAAGTAGTTTTGCTGAGGAAATTTTGTACAATGATCTTCAAAGAATATGTAGATAATATGGCAGTACTTGATCTGGATGGGGTGAAAGCATTAATAAGCAGAATATGCTCTTCAGAGATGTGCCATTTCAATGGAACTTGAAGGCTACATACTACTATATCTCCATCTGGAGATATACATTTAATAGGCTGGGTCCACACCACCAGCTCAGGGCAGCAGTGTGACTACCCAGGAGTGAGCCGGCGGAAATATCCAGACGGCCCACAGAACAGGGACAGGACATGGGTGACCCGGGGGAGCATCCAGAGAGCTCATGTGCCCATCTGCCACTCCCCAGGTGCTTTCTGGATGCTTCCTGGACATCCAGATGGCAGAAGAGGTGCTTCAGAGGTGCTTTGGGCCAGTCCTATTGCAGCAGGGATGGGTTGAGGGTGGGAGTGGGACAGCAGAAGTGCATTTTTTTGTCTGCTCACTTGCCATTCCTGGGACCCACCCTTCTGGCACCAGTCATAATGTCCCAAATTATGAACCAGTTGTTTTCAGTGATTCAGGTCATTAAACTCTGTCCAGAACAAGCTCAGTCTGACTACTCATTTCTTGGTGGGCTATATTATCAACCAACAGCACCCCAGCTTTATCTAGCTTTAATTTACAAATCTCCTCATAGAACGCATCACTGTCTCCTGACATTCATTCCTACTCTGATGAAAAGGTAAAACAAAATTCTGACTGACTCCTCACTAGCAGCTGCTCCACTACCAGGCTTCTGCTTTCCACAGTTCAAGCAATTGATTCCCCACCGGTTGCTATGTGGGCACATTTTGACTTGTGGCACCTTCCAATTTTCCCTATGGCTTCTTGATCTTGGTTTTTAGAGGTAAAGTGTCAATACTTCCTTCCAGTGATCCCTTCTCCCCCCCTTCACTATGAAGTTGTTTAGGTTCAGAGACATCCATATCCTCATAACTAAATGCAGATTTGAACTACTCTAATCCAAACCATTACAATACATGATTTTAAAAAGTACTACTAAAATGGGACTTTCTGCTGTCTACAGGAACCTAAACTGTTCTCTTAAAAAAACAAAACAAAAAACACTGCCTGCTATTTAATTTTTTTAAGTTGATATTGAAAGGGGAAGTAGTTTTTTTTTTAATTATCTTCTACATTCTAGGGAAAATATATCTACTAGGTTCGCAGATGAAAATACCTAGTAAAAACTTTTTTTATTTATTGAAACCGCAGAAGCATTACTATCAGAGCATAAACTGCTTCCAGACAGAGGAAACCTTAATTTACCCAGCAAATTCACACACATTCATATGTGTTAAGTGGGAGGTTATTTTTTTAACTAGGAAGAGCATTTGCTTTTATGTTAGATAAAATATGAGTTAATATTTCAACTATCTTCTCTTTAGAAAACGCTCACTGCTCAGCTGCATCATACTAAAAGAGCAACAGATGACACGACATGCATGGGTGAATTTTTATTGCTTTTTACATTTTATATCAGTGTAAACTACGGCTGTTGCAAAATTTCAGAACATAAAAAAAATTCAACACACATTTCTGAGTTTCTTATTATAAATCTGCATGCAAACTTATTCTCTTGCCTCAACATTTTGTACAAATCTCCTGTAAATACACATATTAAATATATAATACATTTTAATAAATTTAACTGCATATTACATGACCCTTTAAAATACATATACTCAATACTATGTCTATGCTTTTTTTAAAAAAGAAAGAACAGCACTGATAATTCTTTCAGTAAACATCCCAACCCCAAGGAGGAAAACCACTCATCTTTACCTTTTATAAGGGCAATGAATTGAAATAATCTTGCTAGGATGCAGCTACTTTATAGAAGCACGTTGTATAATGGGGCATTTTCTGAGCTGGCAGTTGTGTTCCCCTAATCATCTTGCAACATCAAATTAACTCTACAATGCTTCATGAAGGGAACATCAGAAAGCAGAAGCAGACTACAAGCATTGTTGGAAGCACAGTGCTGAGCAGTATTAGGTAGAAGACCAATCTTGTTTTTAAAGAACCCCAATATTTTATGATTACATAAATAAAAAGTAAAGCTGCATTAAAAATACCATAAACTATGTTGGCCATTTCCTACAGAATACCACAGACCTAAAACAGGAGTCTTGCGGCACCTTTCAAAATAAATTTTCATGGACTAGAGCTTAAGAAAATAAGAACAGCTCTGATAGATCAGACCAGTAATCCAGCACTTTATTTCTCACAGGGTGATTACAGACCGGCACTTTGGGCCGACTCAGAGATGACTCTGAAATCGACCCAAAAAATCCTTCCACACACAAAGTCTGCCGCCCATCCTTGTCCCGTACTAACCTCGTCCTTCGGCCTCCACAGGCTGGCTCAAAAAGCTACCACTTCTGAAGTGGTAGCAAATTTCTGAGCCGACAGCCAATCACCCTGTTGGCATCTGGAAGTGGCAGGGCGGATATGAGGCGACTTGACTGTGTGAAAGCGCCAAGCTGCCCCAAGCCACTTCCACCTTTCCCCCCCCCTTAAAAACTGCTTAACTTGTTGGGGGAAGAAAGAGCAGTCTGGCTTCTAAGGCGCCTCCACATCTGGAGGCGCCAGGCCACCTGGCAGACGGGATGCAGGCACTTCACTGCAGGGGGGGGGGTATGTGGAGGCTTTAGGACAGCTCTATTTGAGCTGACCCAATTCAGGATGCCTGCCAACTGCCCCCAAGCTGCCTGTGTCAAGTCTGCTATGAGTTACTCAATATCTGTATTAAGTTTGGTTCTGAAGTAAAGGAGTCTGGGTACTTTACAGTGTACACCGGGGGCTGCTAGCCCACTTTCCTGCCCCCTCACTAGAAAGGCCTTTGTTGTGTAACCTGCTTTGAAATGCTAACATGTGAACAAGATAGTGGCGCCTTCCCAGCCTTGTTCTCTGTGGGGAGTATGGGGTGTCAAGGCTTCGGCCTGGGAACGAAAGAAGTAGCATCCTAGTGTGAAGATGTGTTGCATAGATTGCCCCCCCCCCCCGTAGGAATCCTTTAGATTCATACCTTAAATACTGGATTAGTGCATATGTATTTCAGTCCTTCAATCTCTGCCATGGTCTCTAGTTCTGATTACAATAAACTTGTTACTCTATCAAGAGACTCGTTATTGAATTCAGCCGACTTGACATTTTGAAGGACTCCCTCTATCTTGGAGTTCAACCTTTCCGGCAACTGAAAAGGCGATGTCCGAACAGTCTCCGGAGAATGGAGGATTCCCAACCAGAGTGGAGGGGGCCGAGACACCCTGGCACATCCATACTGCCAGAAGGACCGCGGCCTCCCCTCCACAGTTTCAGCTGGTGGTGACCCCACGGCAATACCAGCCAAGGACCTCCACTACGCTGATGGATCAAGCCCCGGTCCGACGGGAGGCGATCATGACCCGCCACACCAAGCGGGTCCAACTGGCTGAGGCCGCCGCCGCCCACCCGGGCGAGGCGAGCGAAGGCGCCGGAGCCGCGGGGGCGCAAGCCCCCGGGAGTGGAAGCGAAGGGGCCGAGTGCGGAGCGGATGACGGAGGGGCGAGCCCCAAGGACCAGACCGATGAGGAGTACGAGGCGTTTCGCGCGATGGTCCGCAGGGAGATCGACGGGGCGGTGAGAGACCTCAAGGACCAGATGCAGACCCTGACCGCGCAGCTGGGCAGAGCGCTGGGGGTGACCGGGGCTCGCCAGCAACAGCCAGCCCCGACGGGTCCGCGGGGACCCCCGGTTCAACAGGGCCCCGCCGCCCCTCCACCCGGAGCGGCCCCGCAAGCCCCAGCGGCGCCCCCTCCTGCCCCGGTCAGACAAAGAGACCTGGGGGGAGGCCGGGAGCTGGACGCCACGTTCGACGGGGACCCGGAGGAAGTGAACTACTTCGCGATCCAGGCGAACAGCTACATGCACTACTGGGGGGACTCATTCCCCGATGAGATGAGCCGCGTGGACTACCTCGGGTCGAAGCTACGGGGCGCAGCGAAGAAGTGGTATGTGAGCCTATGCGAAACCAACAGCCCGGTCCTCCACTTCGTAAACACTTTCGTGCAAGCCCTGCTGACCCAGTACGAGGACCCCCTGCAAGAAACCCGAGCGCTGGCGGCGCTGCGGAACATGAAGCAAGGGGCCCGACCCATCCGAGAGTACGCGGCCGACTTCCAGGCCAACGCCGCCCGGGCTCGGAACTGGAACGAGGTGATGAAGATCGAGCACTTCACCAATGGGCTGAACCCGAGCATCCTGGATAGAGCGCTCACGCAAGCCCGCCCCGATACCCTGGTGGGGTGGATTCAGCTGACGGGGGAGGTGGAGACCAACCTGAAACGAGTGGCGATGCTGCGCCAAGCACTGGCCGCCGGCAGGGGAACGCCGAAAGCAAGCCCCAGGAAGGCTGAGCCACCTAAAGTCAAGAAGCAGGCGGTGGCTGCCCCGGGGGGGCCCCGACGTTGTTTCCGGTGTGGGGACCCCAACCATCTGGCCTCCGGCTGCCCCCAATCAGCCACCGGGGCCGCCCCACCGCAGGGAGCCACCCGCCCGGGCACCCCCGGCCGCAAGAAAACCACCGGCCGCCCTAAGGACACGGCGAAGAGCAGCGCGCTCCTGGTGCAAGACGACCTACAAGAGGAGGAGGTGCGTCTGTCAGAGGAGCTGGCCGAGCTGGCGTGGGAAGAGGAGCCGGCGGGAAACGACGCCGACCTGCTTTGAACGGTGCCAACCAGCAGGTCGACCGAGAGGAGGCACCGCTAACGGTGAGACCCACGGGAAGGTTGTACTTTATAGTGGTCAAATTGTTGAACCCAAAGCTAAAAAGGTTCCTACAGATCCGGGCCCTCATAGACTCGGGCTGTAATAGAGAGCTGATTTCCCCCAAGGTGGTGGAGGCTCTGGGGTTGAAACGCTTACAACTGCCCCACCCCATGCACTTTGAACAGATGGATGAGTCAGTAATGGGGGGGGAACCCTGCACGCAAGAGACTGAGCCGTGCCCCCTGGGGATTGAGGACCACTGGGACTCAGAGACGTTTGTGATCGCGCCCGCCTATGGCTACCCCGTGGTCCTGGGAGTGGGGTGGTTGGAGAAGCACGAGCCCCTCATCCGCTGGAGAGCCCAGACCATCAGATTTCCCAACCCAAGTTGCAACCAGCACCTTTGGCAGGCAGCATGGGGGCCACGAGCGCCAGCCGCTCGGGAGAGGGCGTGCGTCCTGGTGGAAGAGGTACACCATGTCCCGGACGCCTACCGCGACCTGATGGAAGTATTTAGTGAACGGGAGGCCAACCAGCTACCCCCCCACAGGAGCACAGACTGCGCAATAGAACTAATCCCCGGGGAAAGCCTTCCCAGGGCCAAGCTCTACCAAATGGGGTGGGCTGAGAAGAAGGAGCTGCGAAAATTCCTAGACTTGAACTTGAAAAGGGGGTTCATCAGACCCGCGACGGCCCCCCACGCGGCCCCCGTGTTGTTTAGAAAGAAAAAGGACCACAGTCTTAGGCTTTGCACTGATTTTCGTGGGATTAACGCGATTTCCATGTCAAACGCCTACCCCATCCCCCTCATCAAAGATTTGCTAAGCACGGTGGCGGGGGGGAAGATTTTCACAAAGCTTGACCTGCGGGACGCGTACTTCCGAGTGCGCATCAAGGAGGGGGATGAGTGGAAAACGGCGTTCAACACCCCGATGGGGCAATTTGAATATTTAGTCATGCCGTTTGGATTGCAAGGGGCACCTGGGGTGTTCATGAATTTCATAAATGATGTATTGCGGAAATTTCTGTACAAGGGGGTGGTGGTGTACCTTGATGACATCATTATTTATTCGCAAGACGAACAATCCCATGTGAAACTAGTGAGGGAAGTGTTGGCCACCCTGCTGAAGCACCAGCTCTACGCCAAGCTGTCTAAATGCGAGTTCCACCGCACGGAACTAGACTATTTGGGCTTCCGGGTGTCTGGGGACGGGCTGGCCATGGATCCAGCTAAAGTTCAGGCAGTTCTAGAGTGGGCCCCCCCGAGGACACGTAGACAGCTCCAAAGTTTCATCGGATTCTCCAATTTCTATAGGACATTCATTGAAGGGTTCGCCCAGATCGCTCTGCCCCTAACAGACCTCCTGAAGACGAAGGGGAGGGGGGAGGAGGCAAAGCGACCAGGGGCCAGGCTGAATTGGACACTGACTTGTCAGGCGGCTTTCGACCGGCTTAAACAACTGTTCACAAGCGAGCCGGTCTTAAGCCACCCAGATGAGCGGAAGGGGTTTGTGGTCCAATGCGACGCCTCCGATGTCGCCGTAGGAGCCATTCTCATGCAGAGGGATGAGGAGGGGAAGCTGAGACCCTGCGCTTACATTTCGCGAAAGTTCTCAGAGGAGCAGAGGAACTGGTCAGTGTGGGACAAAGAGGCTTTCGCTGTCATGTTTGCACTGAAAACTTGGAGGTCCTGGTTGGAGGGAGCCAGGGTGCCCTTTGAGATATGGACGGACCACAAAAATCTAGAGGCACTAACAGGGAAAAGAAAATTGAGTGAAAAGCAAATCAGGTGGGCGGGCTTCTTCTCCAGATTCGACTTCACCCTGAAGCACATCCCGGGGACCCGCAATTTTCTAGCAGACGCCCTGTCCAGGCTCCCACAGCATGAGAGCCAGAGAGAGGAAGTGGTAGATTCCCTGATCCCCCCCACACAAGTGGCGGCTATGGTCACTACCCGCTCGCAGAGGAAAAAGGAATTGAGTGGGCTAAGCAAAGAACGAATCACCCTAGAGGCCGAACGGGAGGGAGGTGGGCGGCCGGAGGGGTTGCAGAAAAGAAAAGACGCTCTTTGGTACAAGGGGGAGAAACTGTACATCCCGGAAACATTAAGGAAAGAAATTCTCCAACTATGTCACTGCTCCAAATTAGCTGGGCACTTCGGCTATGTAAAAACCTTGCACTTAGTGCACCGGTAGTTCTGGTGGCCGTCCCTAAAGAAAGATGTGTCGGACTTTGTAGCTGGTTGCCCGGTGTGTGTGATGGCAAAAAAGAGGGGGGGGAAACCCCCGGGACTCCTACAGCCTCTGGAAACAGCAAAACGGCCATGGGCCATAGTGTCCATGGACTTCATAGTCGAGCTACCATCCTCCCGGGGGAAAACAGTCATACTGGTGGTAGTGGACACGTTTTCAAAACAAGCCCACTTCATCCCCTGCAGCCAATTACCCACGGCCAAGAAGCTAGCGACTTTATTTTTCGACCACGTGGCCAAGCATCACTCCATCCCTGACAAGGTCATAAGTGACAGGGGGCCTCAGTTCGTTGCCACCTTCTGGCGGGAGTTTTGTAAATTATTAGGGATGGAACAGGGGCTAAGCTCTGCCTATCACCCCCAGACGGACGGACAGACTGAGAGAGTGAACGGGGTGCTAGAGCAGTACCTACGGTGCTTTGTGAGCCTACGCCAGTCAGACTGGGTGGACCTCCTCCCCTTCGCTGAATACGCTTACAACAACAGCGCTCACAGTTCCACAAAAGCATCTCCCTTTGCAACAGTGTTTGGGTATGAGGGAAAGCCGATCCCCATGCTGCCAGGGGGGGAGGGATTGACGGGCTCAAGTTTCGAGCAATGGTGGCAAGGTCCCAGCCAATGTTGGCCAGCCATTCAAGAAAACCTGAAGCTGGCTAAGGAGGCGTATAAAAAACAGTACGATAAAAGCCATGTGCCAGTCTGGGACTTGAAGGTGGGGGATTCTGTATTTCTGTCAACAAAAAACCTGCCTCTGGCACAACCGTCTAGGAAATTGGCTTTTAAGTTCTTAGGGCCATTCAAAATCAAGCGGGTGATCAACCCGGTGACAGTAGAGTTAGACCTCCCCCCTGCCCTTGGTAAAGTCCACCCTGTTTTTCATTGCAGCCTACTGCGCAGATCTCCGGGGCCGTCCAAATGGCATTTGCAAGATTCACCAACCCTCCCCTCGAAGGGGGAGTGCCGGAGCCTCTCGGGGCCCAAGTTCCGGAGCCATAAATGTGAATCGCCCTCCTTGCAAGGCCGCCCGGCAGGGGGGGGGCCCTAGGGGGGGCAGTATGTCAAGTCTGCTATGAGTTACTCAATATCTGTATTAAGTTTGGTTCTGAAGTAAAGGAGTCTGGGTACTTTACAGTGTACACCGGGGGCTGCTAGCCCACTTTCCTGCCCCCTCACTAGAAAGGCCTTTGTTGTGTAACCTGCTTTGAAATGCTAACATGTGAACAAGATAGTGGCGCCTTCCCAGCCTTGTTCTCTGTGGGGAGTATGGGGTGTCAAGGCTTCGGCCTGGGAACGAAAGAAGTAGCATCCTAGTGTGAAGATGTGTTGCATAGATTGCCCCCCCCCCGTAGGAATCCTTTAGATTCATACCTTAAATACTGGATTAGTGCATATGTATTTCAGTCCTTCAATCTCTGCCATGGTCTCTAGTTCTGATTACAATAAACTTGTTACTCTATCAAGAGACTCGTTATTGAATTCAGCCGACTTGACATTCTGTCTGTTATCACCCACAGTGGCCAAAAATGGAGGCCAAGATCTTCACTTTATGTTGCCTCTTAGCACTAGTATTCAAAGGTTTATTCTCTCAAAATGGCAGGTTCCCATCATGGCTCATACACACTGATGGACCTACTCTCCATGAATCTGTATAATCCCTTTTCATCAAATGCACAGTGCTAGAGCAAAAATAAGAGAGAGCGAAGACTAATACAATGGCACTCTGGAACCACTATGTTAGAAGCTACAGAAAATCATCAGGTGGTTCTAGGGTTGCCAGGTTTGTGTTGGAAAATACCTGGAGACTGGGGGTGGATCCAGGAGAGGGAAAGGTTGAGAGAAGTGAGGGACCTCAGCATGGTACAATGCCATACATTCCACCCTTCAAAGCAGCCATTTTCTCCTGGGAAGTTGATCTCTGCCAGCTGGAGATCAGTTGTAAAAGCAGGAGATCTCCAGGCCCCAACCTAGAGGCTGGCAACCCTAGGTGGTGAGAAGACCTTTTCTAAAAGGCAGGCTTGAACAGCTGGGACTTGTTGGTCACAAGACAAAACACACACAAGGAAACTGGATTGAATTGTGAATGGCCTGGCACCTCTAATAGAGTTGGAGGGTGACAGAAGGTAAGTATTTGTTCAGAAATCCACTTTAAATAAATGCAAGAACATGGCATTAGCTTGAATATAAAAAGAGCAAGGGATTTATCTTGCTGTCTTTTTCCAACTACAGCAAAGGGGCAGGGATTTCCACCAGGACCTGTTTTAATTTCAGTGTTGTCCTTTAGGATCCCTGGCCACAAGGACCAAAATCTGTGAGGTTTAGTAGGCTGGAGCAGGAAAGGGAAGTGCTGAAGTCCTACTCTGCAAGTTCCATTCTGCTCATGGATCTCATACAATACATAATTTAGGAAATTATTTACCAGTTATTAGAATGGTCACTACCTGAAATGACTGCACAGATTCATAAATATATATGAACAGCTATTTTCAATCATAATTCAAAATGGAACCCGTGTTCAGAGTAGGGTTGCTAAGTCCAATTCAAGAAATATCAGGGGACTTTGGGGGTGGAGTGAAGAGACTTTGGGGGTGGAGCCAGGAGACATTAGGGGTGGAGCCAAGATCAAGGCTGTGACAAGCATAATTGAACTCCAAAGGGAGTTCTGGCCATCACATTTAAAGGGACGGCACACCTTTTCAATTCCTTCCTTCCATAGGAAATAATGAAGGATAGGGACACCTTCTTTTGGAGCTCATAGAATTGGGCCCCCTGGTCCAAAAGTTTTGAAACTTGGGGGGTATTTTGGGGAGAGGCACTAGATGCTGTGCTGAAAATTTGGTGCCTCTACCCCAAAAAACTGCCCCCCCAGAGCCCTAGGTACCTGCGGATCAATTCTCCATGATTTTCTATGGGAATAAATCTCCATAGGGAATAATAGAGTTCCCAGCAGACATTTCCCTCCCCTCCCCCCGCTTTCTGAGGACCCTGAAGCGGGGGGAGGGCCTCCAAACTGGGGGATCCCCTGCCCCCACCTGGGGATTGGCAACCCTAGTTCAGAGGCAACATTGTTTTTACACGACATGTGAAGCTGCCTTATACTGTCAAACCACTGGTCTAGCAAAGCCAGTATTCTGTAGTCTGACTAACAGCAGCTCCTCAGGAAGAGGCCTTCCACATTACCTACTATTTGTTCCTTGCCAAGCAAACACTCTACTAGCAGTAGGCAACTACTGAACCATGCCCCCTTCTGAAATTAATAGGCAAAAAAGTGATTAGATGTGATGCTTTGGAGCTACATGGGAACACTGGATCAACCACTGCTGAAGACTAGTGTTTTTAACTATATAGATTCCAAACAGCATTTTGTATGCTCACAGAGTATCTTCAATGATGCAGAACTCTCAGTAGTTTACAACTGCTTAGTTTAAATCTGATATTATTAGCTTAGGAGCTGCATTTGAATTTCTGAAATGTGTGCATCAATACTCATTTTATTTTTGATTCATTATGCAGCAGCTATTAAGACATAGATGTCAAAAGTGCCTAAGGCATCCCTGTACTTGAATATAATGCAAGGGAGGGAGCAGTAGTAACCATAATGTCTGAAGAGATACCTATGGCATAATTTGCAGTTGGGAAAAAAAAGTCTCTCAGCAGTACACTACTAATGAAGTTTGATAAGTTTTCAATCTTGGCTGAGGTACCTCCTTTTCACATCCTTAAAAGAAAGGAAAGGGGGGCTAGTTATCAATTAAAGGTAAAGGTAAGATAAAGGTTCTCCCCTGTGCAACCACCAGTCGTTTCTGACTCTGGGGTGACGTCGCATCATGACGTTTTCACAGCAGACTTTTTATGGGGTAGTTTGCCATTGTCTTCCCCAGTCATTTACACTTTACCCCCAGCAAGCTGGGTACTTCAATTGTTATCAATTGAGAAGGAACAATTTATCAGAAGACTATGATCAGCTTCATTCTGGTTATGCAAGACTGAAAATACTGTTTAGATGTCTTGTTTCTCATAAATCTTGTGTGTTTTTTTTAAATAGTATGGCAGAATCTGAACTCTGCACAGGCAGATTGAAAGCCAAAGTAAAGAAGATGCTTAGAATTCCAAGCTCCCCGAACCATTTTTTTCAATAGCCAATGTACAGGGCCCATATTTGGATTGGAGAATTACATTTCCCAAGTCCACCCCTCTTTTTGTACCTCAAATGATCACATACAGATATTACTTGGCCTAATGAAACAAGAATGAAAATCCCAAAGAACTGTTTTGGCTCTAAAAACAGCAATTATGTTGATGCATGGAATCAAAACATTGATAATGGGATCAAGACTCAACCACTCAACCACAGAACTTCACAGTACCAAAACATTGGTACTGGGATCAAGACTCAACCACTCAACCACAGAACTTCACAGTACCCCCCCCCACCTGTATTTATAATGCATACTTTAAAAATGTGTTGGTGACATTGCATTTTGATAATTACAATTTTTAAATATGTGTAAACATATTTTTAAATGGAGGGTTTAATTAAAAAATTAATTTAATTGCAAGTTGCTAATACTAATTCTTTATGGCCCTAAAATTGTTAAGTGGGAAGGGGTTCATGGCTCAGTGACGAGCATCTGCTTGGCATGCAGAAGGTCCCAGATTCAGTCCCGGGCACCTCCAGTTAAGGGACCTGGCAGTAGATGATGTGAAAGATCTTAGCCTGAGATTCTGGAGAGCTGCTGCCAGTCTAAGTAGACAGTACTGACTTTGATGGACCAATAGTCTGATTCAAGAAAGCTTCATGTGTTCAAATGTGCATGCATCTTCAACTGAGCAACAGATTTGTACATGGTGGGATGTAACAATTATACAAAATCGAACAAACCGAGCATTCACACTGCAAAGACATTAGGAGACGAGCAAAGTTTGTCAAATTTGGGCTTCTTTCCTAGTTTTTCCCAAGTGTAGGCCAGCAGAAACCAGAAAAACATGAACTACCAGTTTGTATCCACTAAGCCAGGTTTGAAGTCTTGTTGCTTAAGCTGAAGGAACTCCTTAAACTGGAGGAAGGCTTGAAACTTGGCTGAGCAGAGTGGTAGGATTCAGGCCATTGGCACCCCAGAAACAACTGGTGCTTGCACAGGGGACTACTATTACCTTTTAAAATTCTTAGTGGTGGGAACAGCATTTGGAATGTCGTGTTTCTGATTAAAATGTTTTTTAGTTCTTTGTTTTTAGGAGTCAAGATAAATCCTGAAACCAAATAAAGCTCAAAAAGTTAACAAATCATAACTTTAATAGTGTTACTAAGATCTGAAAATATGTTTTGGGCAAGCTAATACCACAGCAGACTTTGCTAGAAACAACTTCTTCCCCCCACCCCCCAAGTAATGCACTCTGTGTTGTACAACAAAATACTCAAGTATATCATTCTGATATGTCTAGTGGCTGGCATTTCCAAACTTGACATTTCTCGTGCCCTGTAGGCACATATCAGATCTGTGGAAATGTGTCTGATACAGTAAAGGATATTGTTATATAATGTGACAACTATATGCATTCTTATCTTATTAATTATAATGGTTGATTAATAGCTATTAATTTGCACAATTGAGAAACAAAAGATCCTTTGGAAAACTGTAGGTCTAGATTCATCAGTGGCTTCAGGATTTTTAAATAAGTGCTACAATGGTAAAACTGCATAATGAAACATAATACAAACAAATTATTCAAGCAGATAATAATCTTCTGAAATGATGTTTAGCTTTATGGCTCCATCAGATATATACTGTAGATTTCTGACCTATTTTTAACTCTTATCCAATGAGAGTTTCACTCCCCAAAACTCTAGAAGTATATCAGAATAATAAAACCTTAGCAAACCTATACATTTTCATGTATCATAATTCATTAAGGAAAAGAGGTCAGTTGTTTTTTTCTACACCCCCTATTAGTTTATTCATGCCCTTTGCTTTTTGTAAAAAAAAGTAAAAGCTAGAACACTACAGATGACCCAGTTTGGAATGAATGGCCAAATAAAACCACAACACAACCAGGTGAATAGAATCATATTGACCCCGCACTGCTGCATTTTGTTTATCATTTTTTTTAATTAACAAGATTCTTACCCTGTCTTTCTGCCCTCAAAATGAAACATACAGATTAAAATCTCAATTTAAACACACAAACACATAATTAAAACAAACAGAAGATAAAAAGAGCAATTTAGAGATTGGGAAGAAAGGAACAAACATTGAGGCAATGCCAAGATGAACAAAAGTCTTCATTCACTGGTGGAAGATGGCAACAGAAGTGGACAGACAAATGTCCCGGGGCCCGGGGGGAGAGTTCCACAGCTTTGATGCGACTAATAAGAAGGCCTTCTTTCTGGTTGCCATATGCCTAATCTCAGAAGTTAGGTGCACCCAAAGTAGGCCCTCCAAAGATGACCATGGTGTTTGGGGATGTTGATGAAGGTATAAGTGGTCCTTCAGGTAGGTTGGTCTCAAACCATATATTGCTTTGAAGGTCAAGACTTTCACTGTAGATGAGGCTGAAATGATATCGTTCCTACAACCCACTCCAGCCAACAATCTGTCTACCACATTCCACACTAATTGAAATTTCCAAACACTTTTCAAGAGCAGCCCCACACAGAGTGCACTGCAGTACTCTAATCTACCTGTAACACGGTGTCTACCACAGTGACCAGATCTTTTCTACCTAAGAAAGGCTGCAGCTGGCTAACCATATGAAGCTGTGAAAAGGCACTCTTGCCCACAGCTGTTGCCAGCTTAAACCCAAGTACACCTGGGTCCAAGAGTCTCAGACAAAGTCCCAGAATATGAACATGTTCCTTCAAAGGGGAGTACAACCCCATCCAGGTCAGAATTTCTACTCACCAGTAGCACTTCCATCTTTTCAGAATTTAAGTTTCAGTTTGTTAGCCTGCATCTGCTCCAAAACTGCCTCCAGGCAGTGGTTCAAGATTCTACAGCCTCCCTGAAGATAGTTTTAGAGAGTAGCAAAGTTGGTATCCAGTAGAACACTTAGATTTGAGTCCAGTAGTACTTTGAACACTAAAAACAATTCAGAGTATAGGCTTTTGAGGACCAAAGCTCCTTTAATCAGACACAGACAAAAACAATTTTTTTTTATTTACAAGGCTGTGTTTAAGAAATTTTTTGGCTGAAGAGTCATACTTAATAAATATGACAGGTGCTAAATGTGTGATAGATTGCACACTGAGTTAAAACTGCAAGATGTTAGTTGCTGTTAACGACTGGTGTATGCCCTCAAGACATAACACAGGGAGTTAGAGCTGATGTATAGCTAAATGGCAGCTCCTAAGCACTCTGGTTCTGTGAACTTCATACAAACTGGGCTGAGGTCACCTTGTGAGGTATTAACTGATTTTAACAACTCTGAAATGCCCTCAAATACATCCCTCCAGTATATCACCCACCTCTCCAATGACATATATGATATAGATATGGCAGCTTCTGAACCCCCTGGTGGTTGCAGCGTTTTTGCCAACTGAGCTGGGATCAATTTGAAAGGTTTAGAATGCAGGGCACTACAGACTGCAATAACTGGGTTTTTTTCCTTTTCCTTTTCTTTTTTGGCTTTGTATTTCTATAAAAGAAACCTCAATGTTTTAAGTTGTGCAGTTGTTCTCAAATCATTTTTTCCCAACCATGATTCAACTGGAGTATATAATGGCCCAACAGTTGACAATGCAGAAGATTTTTAAGTATGGCAAAGATTAAGACTTGTGTTATGAGCTATCAGCTGCCCAGAATAGAACATACAAACCACTGTGCCAGCGCAAAGACAGGTTGCTTACCTGTAACTGTAGATCTTCGAATGGTCATCTGTGCATTCACACTCATGGGATAGAGCGCTTGCGCCGATCCCCGAATCGGTACCTAAAAAGCCCGGGATTTTTTCACGCTTGGCACCAACGGGCATGCGCAGGCGTCCCAATGTGCATGCTCGCCAGTGCCAGAGCGAGGATCCTGCCAGTTCCTTCCTGACCGCTGGAAGCCCCTACTGGATGGAGACTGTCAGCAGTGGGGAAGGAGGGCGGGTAGTGTGAATGCACAGATGACCCCTCGAAGATCTACAGTTACAGGTAAGAAACCTGTCTATCTTCTTCGTGGTCTCTGTGCTTCACACTCATGGGAGATTAGCAAGCAAAACATACGTGGAGGCGGAAAGACGGTCAACCGGAAGAAACAGCTTGCAGCACCGCAGCTCCGAAACGAGTCCTCTGCTGAGCATGCACGTCCAGCGCGTAGTGCTTCATAAAGGCATGCAGAGAGGGCCAGGTGACAGCCTTGCAAACATCCATCAGGGAAACACCTTTCAGGAACACCACCGACATCGCCATTGCTCTTGTACAGTGTCCGCAAATAGGCCCAGGTAACGGCTTCTTTGCCAACAAATAACACAGTTTAATAGTTTCAGTGAGCCATTTTGAAAGCCACGGAGACGAGATCCTGGAACCTAACTTAGAAGCAGCATAAGAAACAAAAAGCTGCTGGTCCTTACGAAAACTCTTGGAGTGACTTATATAAAACAATAAAGCATGCTTCACATCTTGAGCATGCAACCTACGTTCCTCATCCGAGGAAGGTGTAGGATGAAAAGTGGGCAACCAAACTTCTAAGTTGAGGTGGAACTGAGAAACCACCTTGGGGAGAAAAGAAATATCAGGAGCTAACGACACTCCAGCCTCCTGAAAAACTAGATATGGGTAGTCACAACGCATAGCCGTGAGCTCCCCTGCACGGCGTGCTGATGTGATGGCTACCAAAAAAGCAGTCTTCCAAGATAGAAGCTGTAACGAACATCTGGTAATCGGCTCAAAAGGACATCGAGTCAGCCTGTCCAACACTAAAGTCAAATCCCACAACTGTGGGGGTGATCTCGATAGAGGATGAAGCCTAAGCAAACCCTTCAAAAACCTCTTAGAATGAGGGTGCGCAAAAACAGAGTGCCCCTCAACTGGTTCATGGAACGCAGAAATTGCTGCCAAATAAACCTTGATGGAGGAAAAAACAAGGCCAGCATCCACCACAGATAACAAAAACTCAAAAATTACCGACAATCCCACCCTTTGGGGTGAAACTGAGGAATCAACTAAGAACTGCAGAAACCTCCGCCACTTCCTCTCATAGGAAGAGCGGGTAGAAAGTTTCCTGCTGTTTAAGAAAACATGTTCGACTCTGCTAGAGAACCCACAAGGTTGATGAACCACGCTGTCAGCTTCAGGTGGGGCACGTTGTGATGGAGTACATGACCATCCTGAGCTGACAAAAGGTCAGGTTCCGCCGGAAACTGGTAGAAGGCCCCCCTCGCCAGTTGGAGCAGGATCGGGAACCAGTTCTGGCGAGGCCACCAGGGAGTCACCAGGATACAGCATGGTCTCTCTCTTGCGATCTTGTTGACCACCCTTGTCAGAAGTGGCAGAGGTGGAAACAGATAAAGGAACCAACCTTCCCACGGGAACAGCAGACCGTCCACCAACGACTCTGAATCTGAGCCCCCTCTGGAGCAAAACAGAGGACACTTCCGGTTTTCGGCTGTGGCAAAGACATCCACCTGAGGATATCCCCAGAGCTGAAACATGGGTTGAAGGAAGTGCCACTGTAACTCCCACTCGTGCGGGGAAGCCAAATCCCTGCTGAGGGAGTCTGCTTGCAAGCTGAGGACCCCTGGGAGATGTGCTGCCTTCACAAAGATGTTATGGTCCAGGCACTCCGACCACAGATCCAGCGCCAGCGCACAAAGCCGTCGAGAGACTGTCCCTCCCTGCCTGTTGATGTAACACAGGGCAGTGGTATTGTCTGTTAGCAGAGCAACAATCTTCCCCGCCACCATGGGGCGGAAAGACAGAAGAGCAAAGTGAACTGCCAGCAGTTACAAGTAATTTATGTGGCAGTGAGTCAATTTCAAAGGCCAAGGACCCCACACACATAGATCGTCCATGTGGGCCCCCCAACCCCATAAAGACGCATCTGTTGTGATAGTCACAGTTGGTGAAAGGTAGATGGAAGGGAGCTCCCTGACAAATGTTGTCCTTTGACTTCTACCATTGCAGTGTTTGAAGTGTCACAGGTGGAATTACAAACCTCTTTCGAGGTGAGTCCCTTAACAGGCAAAACTGACAAAGAAACCAAAGCTGTAGGCCTCTCATCCACAGATTCGCAAAGAGCAGCACGCTTGTAGTCGCCGCCATCAGCCCCAGCATCCGCTGCAGCTGCTGCGCCGTGCCCCACTTTCGACTCTGCAGAAGTTCGACATGGTTGATAATGTCCATCGCTCTCTGCTGAGGATGAAATGCACGATGAAGGTTCATATCGAGCAAAGCCCCTATGAACTGAACTTTCCTTGATGGAGTAAGGTATGATTTCTCCAAGTTGACCTGCAGACCCAAAGTGTCGAGAAGATGAAGAGTGATGGCAATGTGGGAAGACAAACTCTCTTTCGACTTCGCCACAAGGAGGCAGTCGTCAATGTATGGAAAGATGACTATCCCTTGAAGCTAGAGATGGGCAGCCACAATGTTCATCATCTTTGTGAACACCCGAGGTGCAGTGGACAGACCGAACGGAAGAGCCTTGAACTGGAAGTGCTAAGAACCTACTGCAAACCGAAGGAAACATCTGAATGCAGGATGGATGCTGATGTGGAAGAATGTAGCCTTGAGGTCTAGTGTTACCATCCAATCCCCTTGGTTGATAAGGGGCAGAATCGTTTGCAGAGTGGACATTCTGAACTTCTGGTACAAGCTAAATTTGTTCAGATTCCGAAGATCCATGATTGGTCTTAGACCCCCATCTCGCTTGGGAACCAGAAAGTAACAAGAGTAGAAGCCTTCCATCTTGGCCTCCATCGGGACCCTCTCTATGGCTTGTTTCTGTAACAGGTTGCTCACCTCCACCAGCAGAGGCGGGGAAGGGGGAGTGGTAATTACCACAGATTGGTTCAGAATCTGAGCAAAATCTATTTTGTAGCCTTCCGCTACAATGGAAAGCGCCCACCTGTCCGTAGTGATGGACTCCCAGGCCGACAGGAATGGGCGGAGGCGGATAGACGAAGAGGAAGAGGGGACGGTGACGCGTGCTGCCTGAAAGTCAGAGGCCCTGGTTTTGAGGGCTAGTGCCCTTGGACTTTCCGGTGGTCTGTACTGAAGCATAACGGTTTCTGTTGTTCCCCCTGTATGGGGACCTACTCTCAAGTTGAGCAGAGCGAGGTCTCCACTGCTGTTCCGGGGAGAACTTTTGGTACGGCTTCTTTGCCCAAGGCTCGTGCCACTGTTTCTGTTTTGCAGCTCTGGAAGATGCCGGTACGCCCAGGAACTTCCTGAAAGTTTTTATACTTTTATCCATTTCCTGGAGCGCATTGTTGGTGGTAGAGCTGAACAGGCCTTCGCCCTCGAAGGACAGATCTTCAACGAAGGCCCTGGTGTCCTGCTGGAGAACCGTGGATCTGAGCCAGGAGTGGCGGCGGAGGCAGATGGCAGAAGTGATGGTCCTTGCTGAGACGTCGACCATGTGCTTTGCTGCAGCCAGTTGTTGTTTTACTACAGCAAAGCCTTCCTTCTGCAACTTCTTTGCAGCCGACCTCTTCTCCTCACTCAGAGAAGACAGGAGGGGGGTAAGTTGTTCCCACATGAGTACTGGTATCTAGCCATACATGCGGCATAGTTAGATACCTTTATTCCCAGTGCCCCAGCAGAGTAGAACTTCCTCCCAACATTATCCAGCTTCTTTCCCTCCTTGTCTGGTGGAAAGGAGTGCGTCTTGCGGGCCTTCAACAAGGAGGAAACAACCAGCAAATTTGGCTTTGGGTGTGTAAAGAGGAACTCAGCCCTGGACTCTTGGACACGGTACATTTGGTCCAACCTTCTCGATTACATGGGTGTAGAAGCAGGCTTCGCCCAGGGCTCCTACATGACCTGTAGGATGACCTTCGTCACCGGCAGGGCAACCGCTGTAGACGTATCCTGCTGCATGATGTCGAACACGGTATCGTCTACAATGGGTTGCAGCTGTATCACTGGAAGCGAGAGGGAGAGTGCCATCATCTTCACCAGGTCCCCGTACGACTTCAGATCCACCGGTGGTGAGATGGGAAGATCCTCAGCCGTATGAGACACTGGTGAAGGTTCCAAAACCCGGTCCGGATCGTCGGTACCGACCTCAGAGTCCGACGATGAAGACTCTCTGCGTAGAGAATGTTCTGAGAGTACCGGTGTTGACTCTCTGACGGGCGACCGGATCGACACCGACGACCGAGGTTAGACTTCCTCCACCACCATGCCGTGTCTGTCAGGCGGGACAGAGATCGATGCCAAAGGACGCTGTCTAGAGTGTTGAGACAGCCTGGACATATGGGATGCCTCGGACTGCTGGTCCCAGTCTGTGAACTCGTGAGTAGGGTACCATTGGTACGGTGGGTAGGGATAAGCGTAAGGAGGCCATTGGCGCTGCTCCCATGGTGGAAGCGGTGGGAAGCGACGAGCTACTGTAGTCGGTTCCAGTTCTCTCCGACCTCTCGCCTTATCCATCGGTGCCGAAGGCTCCATCAGCGTCGACACCTCCACCTCTGAGACCGAGTCGCTCTCACTGCAACGCCTGGACCCTGAAGAGTGGGAGGTCGATCTCTTGCTCCGATGCCGATAGGCGCAGCTGCGAAGCACTGCCTCTCGACACTGAAGGGCTACAACACAGGGACGCCAAGATCTTCCTCGGTGGAGCTGTCGATGTCGAAGTGTCATGCGAGGGCAAAGGGGTGCGAGATGGACTCTTCTTCCGCTTCTCCTTCGATTTCACCTTCTTCGGCGCAGATGATCGGGTCCCCGAGTCATCCCTACGCTTCTTAGCCGGGGTGTCCACTGACCCTTCAGAAGGCCGTTTTGTGGAACGCCCACGCTCGACCGGCATCTCAGTCCTTCTGGGCAAAGCCTCAGCCGATGTGACCGTTGGGGCCGCGGCCTCACCCATTGATACCAATGGGCCCGATGCTATCTTTTGAGGACTAAGTGCCGACTCCACCAAAACTGCCGAAAGCCTCGCCCCTCGATTCTTACGAGTTTGCTTGGAGAAACTCAGTGTGTGCAAGAATCGACGCGATGTCCCTTGCCCAGACAGAAAAGACGGAGGGAATGGCCGTCGGGGGGGGGGGGCAATCTTCTTCCCACAGGAGTGGCACCTCTTAAAAAAAACCCAATGTCTTTCCATAGACGCCCAGGGAAAAAACCACACCCAGGAAAGTCTCTGAGGGGGAAAACGGGGGAAAAACCGAGCCCCGAAGGGCAAGTCCAACAAACTTTTTTTAAAAACAACGCTAACTATCTAACAACTAACTAACTAAATACACTAAGAAAATAACAAATGGGCTATATACAACAGGAAAAAAGCAATCGAAGATTACTTTACCGACCGGGGACACGAAAGGGGATCCTCTCAGTGCAGCGGTCAGAAAGGAACTGGCGGGAT
Source organism: Heteronotia binoei (assembly GCF_032191835.1). Taxonomy (NCBI): domain Eukaryota; kingdom Metazoa; phylum Chordata; class Lepidosauria; order Squamata; family Gekkonidae; genus Heteronotia; species Heteronotia binoei. The sequence continues at coordinate 35,017,213 of NC_083229.1, forward strand.
CCTCGCTCTGGCGCCGACGAGCATGCGCATTGGGACGCCTGCGCATCCCCTTTGTTGCTGAGCGCGAAAAAATCCCGGGCTTTTTAGGTACCGATTCGGGGATCGGTGTAGGCGCTCTATCCCATGAGTGTGAAGCACAGAGACCACGAAGATCAACAGAAAATGTTTGATGTATCAGCAATATAGGACCTTACAGTAGGGTTGCAAGTAGAATTTGACAAATGTTTAGTATAGGGTTATAGATGTAAAATTTCCAGAAATTTTGAAGCTCAGAAAAAAACCCAATTTTTTTCTGGTTTTTTCCTGGGAAAAAACAGAAATTTTCAGAAAAATTGAAAAAAAAATGCTACATTGGCACTTCTTTCTTTTTCAGATTGAAAGTTATTGTGTTACTTTAGAAACATAAAATCTGACCATGGACAATTTTACTTGGCATGAAATTATCACAACAAGCATATTAAAAATATAGTGTATCCTAACAATTACTACAAACAGAATTTACTTTTAAAATAATATTTATTTGTAATTGTAACACATGGAGCAACAATCTCCTGAACTGTTTTACTAGTTTATGTGGAACAGACAAAAAAAATCTCCACAAAACAATTTTTAAAAATCCAGAAGTAACAATTATTCATTTTCCCTCTCCATAGTATTAAATAAAAATAAAAAACTCATTCTCATAAAAAGAACTGAAGAGGGGAGAAGTGTATAGAAGGGAGTGTAGGACTAAATTTCAATGAATGGCATGATCTAGGACTTGCTTGTCCTCAGTGCACAGAAATTAGAATAATCTGATATCATATGTATTTTTTAGAAATAATTTGGAAAATATCTGAACATCTTGTCTTAAAATATTTTATTCATCATGTTAAAATAAAATGTTCCATAATCAACTTTTCTTTTTTTCAATTTTTCCATTTTTTTTGGGGGGGGGGGAAGGCTTCAGGGAAAAAACTATTTTCCGAATTTTTCCGGGTTTTTTCCCAGGCCTACACATCTCTATATGGGGTACAAGTCAGATACAGAATGGAGGAGGTTACCTTTTAGTTTCCCATAGTGTACAGCAAATCTTCAACCAGTGGAGAAACCAGACTTCCAAATGTGTTGTGGGGCTTAGAACTGAGCAATATTGCTCCACTTGAGATTTCATGGAGTAGTTTTTAAAAGCATTCTTATCAGAAGCTTCAGAGATGTTAGCAGCTACTCTGAGAGCAATATAGGACTCCCCTAAAGAGTAAATGAAATCTGGAGTAAACAAAAGTATGGTCCAAAACTGGTGCTGTTTAAAGGAAATGGCTGCTTCAAGGCTCATGAAGAAATGTTTGTGTGAGCAAATGAGACTGGGGAAGATGGATCTAGATCTGTCATGATGAGACAATCTATTTAGAGCAGGCAGCCATTTATTGGTTCCAGCTGGTGTTTCATAAGCAGATCTTCATATTCACAAAGGAATGAACCATAGATAACTTTAGTATTCCACTTTCACATCATGTACATGTCTTTCACAAAAACTTTTTAACCTATTGGAGCAGAGTTTCATTTTTCTAAAGCAAAGTAACCTTATATTTACCAGCAATTTTAAAATAATTTTTTATTTATTTTAATCTGTTATCCAGTCAATTAACCACTGTCTTACACTGGTATATTTTTGGAGGGGAGGGAGGAAGGAAGGAAGCTTATTAATACAGAGAAAATCTGATGCAGCTGATGAAGACAATGAGAAGAAGAGACTGAGGTCCAATCATGACTTGAAATTATCCCTATGGGACTACAAAGAAATGTAACTAGAATAGTTTTTTTAAACTGTGCTACTATTTCCTGCTGAAATAACCCTTGGACTTCAACTTGTACCACCTCCATTTGCACCTGCTGGAATGGACTTGGGTTAGCCATAGCTCTAGCAGAGGTTGTCCTTGAAAGGGCAGCTGCTGTGAGAGACCTCTCAGTCCCACCCACCTCACAGGGCGTCTGTTGTGGGGGGAGAAGATATAGGAGATTGTAAGCCGCTCTGAGTCTCTGATTCAGGGAGAAGGGCGGGGTATAAATCTGCAATTCTTCTTCATCTGCCATACTGTAGATCTGCTACAGACTTTACGAATCATGTAATGCCCCTTCTCTCAACAGTTGTCTCATTTAGAAACATCACTCTACATCAATAGTGGGTAGGAGAAACTCATTATACGCTGGCCACTGGCTATGCAGCAAGTTCATTATAAGGCCATGAAGTGGTAAACTTGCCACATAATTGAAGAAATGGTTTTGATGACTGTGGGCGTGATCACACAAACAGTTTGGCCCAATATAGCCACCTCTCACCTCCAGATCAAATGGGTGTAATCAAATGGGCACATCTGGCTCCCATGCCCCGCTCATCCTTACTTTGTGCTAAAATTACTCCCATGCTGATTAAATAGCCACTGGGAATTTCTGGTGGCTACCTCAGTGAAGCACTTCCATGGTGGGTTTCTAGGTGTCTGATCATCCAGGGGCACTGTAGAAACACACGAGAAGTGTAATTGTTCCACTCCATTTCTGGTGTGTCTTTTTTTTTTTCAATTTCACTCCAACGTACATTTAAGTGCCCCCAAAGAATGCAGCCAGAAGCGCATGTGCACTTGTCTGCTTCTGCATACCACACAGTGGGACTTGGCGGGGGGAGAGGGAAACAACCCAGCCACAGGTCCATGGTTGCGATGTGTTAGCTATGTGAACTACCAACCACAGGCCTGTGGCACTATGATGCCAGCTTAGCCAGCACTGTCTGATTGATGCGTTTGAATATCAAGCAGCTTTTTAAACTCCAAGATACTGCCCATCTGACCGCATCTTATGCCTGGTGGTAGAGCAAATGTCTTGTATTCAGAGGAATCCAGACAAAATCTTCACTAATTCCAGCTAAGAAGAAAATGTAGAAGATATAAAAAATATCTGAGACCCCGTAGAGCCACTGCCTATCACAGTAGACAATATTTGCCTTGATCAATGGTTTAACTGTGTTCATGAACCAAAGACAGGTAAAATTTACAAGTTTCCTACTGGCAAGAGCAAATTAAAGTCAAGTAATATTCTGGAAATGTAGATCTTTAGCTACTGCATTACACTGCTGACTCATGTATAGACAAGATTTGAGACATGTTCTTCTGGACAAAAGTTTAGATTTGCATAAATACTGTTTTCAGGAATTTCCTGAAAGAAAAATGCTTTCAGGAAATAATAAAAAGAAGGGTAATTCATACATTTCCAGGTTACTATGGAATATGCTATATTTGGGGATGAGAGAGGGGAGAATCTTCAAAAATGATTGGATTCCAAACACCTTACTTCTCATTAGTGACATACAACTATTTATCTTTCTTCTTTTACCATTAATTACAAATAAATCCATCTCTCTCTTTTGAGGCCTGAACTTGGTTGTTGTTCCTAGATGTGTTGCATTCAAACTCCAACCCCACCCCCCACCAAAAATGAGACTAACATTGAAATTCATCTCACAGTCTAGAATTTACTTAACGGCCAGCCTGTGCGCTGTGATAAACGGAATGATGATCCGGCAACATGTCTTTATCCATGGTTTGCTTTAATTAACATTGGCTTGTTTGTTGAAAAGATGATTAATATGCCAATGAAAATTGCATAATTGAATACCAGAACACTGGCACAATCAGAAAGACACATGCAGTTTTTGATTAACATTTATTATTATTACTATTATTATTATTGTGCACTTTAATGTACACTTCTCACTATGAAATGATGCCATTTTTGACCGAGAGGTGAAGGAAAGCATGGAAGAGATCAGGACCCTCTGCAGGGTAGTGTAGTTTAATGCAAGGAAACAGCTTAAAACATGCAGAAATGATTTCGCAAATCAGTCTTGTCAGATATAAAATATAAGCAGTGACAGAAGATCACAGAAGTTTCAGTGAAAAGAGAACCTGGGGAGTGTTAACAAAAATATTACAAACCATGGAAATGACAGGATAGTACATGATAGTAAGATGCAATGAAATTATAAAGCATTTGTGTAAGTATCACATTAACAAGTTATTGCATGAAACAGTAGAATCCAAAATACACAGTGAAAGGTCTGCTGTAAAATCTTAATTGTTTCAAACAATTACCTGTATTTAAAAGTAATTTTAAAACAATACAAATAAACTGAGATTTAGTAATGTGACCAAAAATAATATGAATCCATATTCACACTATATATGGATTCATATTATTTTATGTTCACACACACTATTCTGATACAGTATACAGATTTTCCTCTGTATCAGAAATCCTGATAAAATATTAAAACAGCAATAGAGATCCAAAACTGCAGGGTCAGAATGAGAAGGAGAAAAACTAAGTAGGATGACATAAGTGTACTGAAATAATATTGTTCCAAATGTTTATAGAATCAGTATATCATATAGTACATAGTGGCTTGTATCCTGCCACCATTCTGCTAACCAAAGAAGGAGGGTGATCTCACCTGATTCACCTCCTCACTTCATTCCCTTGACTCACAAAAGGCCTTTTGTACATAAGAGGCATCCTTTCCTCAGCAAAGGTGTTTGAGAAGATGTGTCTCATGAAGCTGCAGGGAGAAGAGGAAGTCCCCCCTGCAAAAGAAAAAAATCTCTTGGCTGTATCTTTCTGCAGAACAGCAGAAAGATACAGCCCACAGGAGGAGAAATGTAACCCTGAAGGACCTTCAGAGCAAAAGGCAACAGAATTAGCACAGCCATTTTGGTTTACCTTGCAAGTAAGAAGGATGTTTATCAAGAGTATGTACCATATTAGTACATTTGTGTATGTACTAATATGTACCATATTAGTAACTTATGATCATTAACACTCTATGTCTACTGATTGTGCAGATGCATAATCAGTGTGCAACAATGAGTGCTCCCAAAGTCTAATGAAATAGATGGAACAAATCTTATTCTGTTGATACACATCAAGAGACTGATTTTACAGACCCACACCAATCTGGCTTCAGGCCAGGATTTGGAACAGAGACTGCTTTGATCACCTAAGTTGATGACCTCTACCATGAACTAGATAGGAGGGATGTGATCCTTCTTAATTCTGCAGAATTTCTCAGCAGCCTTTCATACTATTGACCACAGAATCCTACTGAGCCACCTCTCGGCGGTGGGACTAAAAGACACCATGTTACCATGGTTCAAATACTATCTGAGGGGTTGACCTCAGTAGTGCTGGGGTATTCCTGTTCTGCTCATGACTGTTGGCCTGTGGGGAGAACCAGGGTTCCATCCCATGGTAATTAGTATCTACATGAATCCACTGGGAAAGGTCATCAGGTGGTATGAGCTGCAGTGTCACCAATACATGGATAATACACAGCTCTACCTTTCTTTTTTTCCTAATTGCTTAGATACTACGGATGTTCTGATTTGGTGCTTTGAGTCAGTAATGGTTTGGAAGAGGATGTATAAGGTGGAAAATGATAAGAGGTTCTCTGGGTTAGTACAGAGGCAAACCAGAGACTTCAGCTCTCCCCCGTCTTGGATGGGGTTATACTTCCCTTGGAAAACTATTTTGCAGCTTAGGAGCGCTGACCTGAGAAACCTTAGTTTCTCAGCAATCACCTTAGAAAACCAGGTGGCTGTGGTGCCTCAGAGTGCTTTTGCCCAGCTCCAACTGGTATGCCCATTCCTAGTTCTGTCAGATCTAGCCACAATGATCCATGCCTTAATTACATTGAGACTGGACTACTGCAATGCAACTATTGTGGCCTACCCTTGAAGAGTATTTGGAAGTTGCAGCTAGTGCAGAATGCCGTGGCTACTCTACTGGTCAGGGTCAATTACCGGGAGCACATGACCACAACAAATTCACTGGCCACCAGTCTGCTTCCAATCCAATGTGTTGGTTTTTGTCCATTCAAGCCCTACATAGCTTGGCACCGGGGGATCTGAAAGACCATCTTTTCTCATACATTCCTAGAAAGTACTCAATATCACAGGGAGAGGCCCTCTTGACTGCCCTAACAATCAAAGAAGCTCATCTGGTGGGCACACAAGAGGGCCTTTTCAATGGCAGCCCCATGATTGTGGAACAACCTTCCCCAGGGAGGTATTCCTGGCCCCCTCACTTTTCATCTTCATAAGGTAGCTGAAGACAGTTTTATTTAGGACAGCATCTGACTAATTTATTACAGTGCTATCCTATTGTTATTACCATCATTTAAGGTGGGCCTACAACTCGTTATCATCATCATCATGTACCCTGTCCACCAGTGGTGCATTTTATTTATTGTTTTTACTGCTAATTTTAATTTGGTGTTTTAACTCTGATATGTAGGTTTTTATTGTTATTTTTATATGTTGTGATCTGCCTTGAGCCCGTTTACGGGAAAAGGTGGAATATAAGCCTCCTAAAATAATAATTTAGCTGTTATTTATTAGCAGTCCTGAGACTACCAGTCTTCTACAATAAACAGACAATAAAACAGAAGCCCCTTCAAAAGAATGTTTTGAAAAACAGAACACAAAGGTTTTTTTCAAAAAAGAAAATGGAACACAAATGTTTTCTTCCAAGTTTCATTTGTTTTTAGACTGGAACACCTGGCTATGTCCCCCACCCCCAGTTCCTCAGATCTCAGGTCAAAGAACAGTACTCCCATGGATTTTATTTTTCTTAGTGCACACAATATCCATGGACACCAGGAAGATGAGGAGGAACATTCTCTTTTTACTCACTAGGATCTAGTACTGTGGTAGTGAAATTCTGAGAATCTTAGGATTGCTCTTTAAATTTTACAAAAATTTGGCTGAAGAGTAAAACCTTCCAATTTTGTTGGAGCTAGGGGAATAAATTTATCCCAAAGCAATTAAATTGAGGTAGGCTATATTTCAGTCCCCTTTCATGAAGCTACTTTTGACATTATGTTATATAAGATAAACTGTGATATATTGATTATAATGATGATTCTTAAATGGGAGCCTACAGCCCATCTCAGGGTGCAACCTGCAAATCTGGAGGCGGCGTTAAATATCTGGGGGCAAATAGGGTATTATGGCTTTTAGGATTTTAGACAGGTCCTTTCCCCCACTTGCATGGCTTCTGGAACCATGTCAAGAACTGTTTTGTGTTTGTGACTGACAGTAAATGGTTAATGCTTTAAACCAGTCTGAGAACCTTGAGTTACAGGAAATTCAAACAGAATTCTACAATTGAGAGTGTCAATTAGAAGTGTCAGTTAAGTGACAGTTGACTGGGAAGGAAGGTTAAGAGAGAGAGAACATCAAGAAGGATTCCCATTCAAGCCTGAGGGAAATAGCCCCAAGTAAAGGGGAGTAATTCATATCCAGTCTAAGGGAAATAACCCCCAGTAAAAAGGAAGGGGGGTTGATAACTATTAAGTGGTTAAGAAGGGAAATGGAACTTGTGTGAATGTTCCTGACTTCACAACTTAAGTGTCTGTGGGACAATGAAGTTTATAATGGGCTATTTAGGTAAAGGCTGCCAAGAAATCTCCCTTTGCAAATTTTCTAAAGACCATGATGAACCATAACCTGTCTGTATAACTGAACATTAACTAGGTTTTTGTGACAAAGTATCTATTGTTTATATTTATACATAGTTACCTAACTCCTGTTGTCTGTTCACCTTCTAAGCCGTAAACCTGATACCAGACTGACCATTTACCTCATAAGTTCAATAAAACATTTTCATCAGTTTCTTGTGTGCCACTATTAATAAAAACAATCAGGATTTTAGTTGGTCTGCAGATCTCTAGACTGGGTCAGCATATATCTAGATACATTTCAATTGGGTGGGACAGACAGAAAACCAAAGAAGAAAGAAAAGCAGATATTCAGCATCAAGAACGGGTGGGGGGCGGGGAAGGTGCACAGCATAATGTGAGGGGTGCCTTGTGCCTCACTTGGCTCAGCAGCAAGGTAGTCTGAGAGGGTCAAGTACCCCAAAAGCTGGACTGGCATGAGTGCCAATCTATATACTGTCCATTAGAGTCCAAAGTCAAGTGTAGGGGTTTCTGGAATTCATAGCTCTTCGGCAACATCCCTCCCCTCCCCATCTTGTCTGCTCTTTGAGGCTGTGACTGCTGCTTTGGCTGTCCTGCTGCTGGGTGCTCCCCACACCAAGCTGCTGATGGGGACCTTTCCTACCACAGTGTTGGTCCCAGGGCTACTGATTTCATTGGCTGGTATGTCTGAGCCAGCAGGCCATGCTCCTTCCAGCTGTTGGTGTGTGGTGTGGACCTCAATGTGGGAGCAGGTTGCCATGATCGTCTTAGCTGTTACCACAGCAGCATGGAAGCTTGGTGGTAGGGCTGCTCCTCTACAGGTCCCCTTGGCTCAAGTTAAGTCCAGGGGCAGGGTGCAGACCCTGGACATTAGCAAAGTAGAGGGATTCGAGAGTTGTACTTGGCCAAACATGTTGGGAAGAAGTTGAGCCCCAGTTGCAGCACTATCAGGGATCACCCTGATGTCCTGAGCAGAGGGCTGAGCACAATTGTGGTATGCTGCAGTTTGAGACAATTGCTTAGCCCTGAACTACATCTTATGGTTCATCTGAGGTTAAGGAGCGGAGCAGAGCAAGCTTGAATCTTACTGCTTCTTGGAAATGAAGGCAGGATGAAGTATGCCTAAGTAACTGTTTCTGATTAGGAGCTAACAGCTAGAAGTTGACTGTGCAGCAGATTAATGTGTGCCTCTCACTTGAATCATATTTTTAAGGCAGCTTCTAACTATTCTAGCTTTGTCTGAGGTATCTTTTTCTACCCCCTCCCTCATTTGCCTATAATAAATGCCTCACTTCTCAGGACCTTTCTATGCCTTACAAAAGCTACCGTTTAACATAGCAAAACTAAATGAAACAGTGGTGGCACATTGCTGCAACTTGTGACAACCTACCAGTTGTAGACCAATAGTTTTTGGAATGACACTTGGGGAGAGACTTAACATTCACAGTGTACAACTATTCTATGCTATGTGGTACTAGTATCATTTTATTATGTTGGGGAAATCATGGCACCACAAAGGCTGAGTCACTTGTATTCTTTTTGTGCAGCAAATAGTTTTGTAAGCAACCACAAGCTGCATCCTTATTGCACTGATGGTCTTTTAACTGTAGTAATTACAATAGTAGATTGTTCTTTGCCTTCAGTAGCCTCTCATGAAGGTGAATGTTCTTTGCATGTCTTGATTACAGATACAAATTGTATGTATTATGCTTTGTATTGTGTATGATTTTGTTAAGAGGAGTGAAATGAATTCATTCAGTGTTAGAGGGGGTTTTTTCAGGAAAGGGCAAACTTCAGCAGTATTTTCTTGTTGATAGTTTGATCCTCTGTGTGTGTGTGTGTGTGTGTGTGTGTGCTAGAGAGAGTGTTTAAAACAGCATTTATGTCCTCTTAGTTTACTTCATGGTTAAATTAAAGATAATTAATTATTTCTGAAGTTACCTCAGTTGAATTATAAATTTAAGAATTCAAAGCTGACCACTGTCATATTACATGATTGCGAAGCCTCTCTCTCTCTCTCTCTCGGCTTGACTTCGCGAACGAAGATTTAAGAAGGGTGCAGTAGTCCACGTCTGATGCAGGCTCGCTGGTAAGAGGATATTGCCACCAAACCCAATGACAAGTCTGTTAATAGATTTTTATCCTCCAAGTAGTTCAGAATAGCATATATGGATCTCCCCCTTCCCCGTTTATCTTCATAATAAGAATCCTGCAAATTAAGTTGAGATATGGTGACCAACTCAAAGTCATTCAGATAGCTTCTTGGAAGTGTGAATTTGATCCTTCCAAAGTTCCACAGCCCCACTAAGCAGAGCAGTTTACATCCTGAGCAGAACCTAACTGCTGTAATCTTAAAATGGGCACTGCAAGACTCTGCCCAGCTCCAGAATGCTGCTGTGGGGCTTCTTGTGCTAGTAAGAGGTCATTCACATGCACAGCTTAGAAGGAACAGTGCCACTACTGCCCCAAGCGCACAACATTTCTCATCAAGTGCTCCCCAACTTGTTCATTTATTATTTTAAAGTCTCCATTCCCACCAACCACAGTGACTCAAGGCAATTTATGAAAAAAACTGAACCATACATTACAGACAAAATTGAAAAACCAGACAAGAATGCACATAAACTATACAACTTTCCCTCAAAATAATGCTGTGCTTATGAATCTATTACAAGCGTCCACCCTTAAAAAGAACAACCTTAACATTTCTTATGGAAGAAGGACAGCATGGAGGTAGGTTCTCCACATCTCCTAGGCGAAGGCATTCCACAATGTTAGAGATGCCATCAAAAAAGAGCAAACATGTTCTATGGCTGGATGCAGAATTCAAAGGGAGGGATCAACCAGGAGGCAACCCTGGAAGGATCAGGGGTGGGCAAACAGGCTCTTAACAAGTAAACAACTAAAAACTTAGGACATACAAACCACTCCTGATCAAGTGACTTTATTTCTGATACTCAGATCTCAGGCACGCATTACACGAGACCTTTCGGTGTGATGACCATCAGCCAGTTTCTTAATGATAGGTTCATATTCATTGGGCTCTACTTTTTAAGGACCTGTGAACGACATCTTGGATCTGACATTTTATCTTTAGGGCAGAGATCCCCAGGATCTCTGTATCTTCTTCATGGCTGAATAGCCCCTTCTCTCCTGGACAGGTAACATACTACCTATTACCAGTTATTATTATTGAATGTGTGTTGAATTGTATGCTTGAATTTCCTTGAATGAAACTAATTTACTTTATATTCAATACACAGGCTATTGACCCCACACTAATTTATGCCATCTTGCCTAATTGACTAAAATCCCCCCAAATTAATTTGAAAATGCATTTTGGCTAACAGGGAATCCCCCCGTCCTCACCAGAGTAAATACTGGCACTAAGATACAGGGAGACCCAAGCAAAAGGGCAAGCAAAGTAAGCAACCTTTTGCCTTTTCAAGCACATGTGTGCAAGATCAACAACCTTTAAAAGAGACCCAGGGAGAAACATCAACTGCGGGGTGACATGACAGAGGTCTACAAGATTATGCATGGGATGGAGAAAGTAGAGAAAGAAGTACTTTTCTCCCTTTCTCACAATACAAGAACTCGTGGGCATTCAATGAAATTGCTGAGCAGTCGGGTTAGAACAGGTAAAAGGAAGTACTTTAGGTGAAGTACGTCTTCACCTAAAGGGTGTTTAACATGTGGAATTCACTGCCTCAGGAAGTGGTGGTGGCTACAAGCATAGACAGCTTCAAGAGGGATTGGATAAAAATATGGAGCAGAGGTCCATCAGTGGCTATTAGCCACAGTATATTATTGCAACTGTCTTGGGCAGTGATGCTCTGTATTCTTGGTGTTTTGGGGAGGGGGCAAAGTGGAAGGGCTTCTAGACCCACTTGTGAACCTCCTGATGGCACTTGGGGGGTTTTTTAGCCACTGTGTGTCTGAGTGTTCGACTGGATGGGCCATTGGCCTGATCCAACATGGCTTCTCTTATGTTCTTATGAAACAGCCCAAGCAACCCTAGCTGGGGAGCCTTTGGTCTCAATACTTGTTGCCCCCCTCCTGAGACACGGTGACATGAGTCAGCCAGGGCTCAGTGATAGAAAGCCCTCCTTGGGAGAATAGGAGCCCTGTGTAGCCAACTCTGAGTTAGCAGAAGCCAGCAAACAGGAAGATGAGCTGCAGGCTTGTCAAGATGCATAGCCAACAGCTGGTGGTTGGTTTAATGGTTTATTGGATTTATATCCAATAAACCAGTTGATGGTGAGTTGATGCAGTTGATGGTGAGTTGGTGAGCTGGAATGTTTAGTGTTGGGGGGAAAAATAGAAATTGTGGGAATTTCAGAAACTTGGTGGAATGCAGAGAATCAGTGGGACACGGTGATTCCTGGATATAAGATATATCGGAAGGATAGGGAGGGAAGGGCTGGAGGTGGGGTGGCTCTCTATGTCAGAGAGAGTATACAGTTGAGTAAGACCGAAGTCAAAGAATT